>NC_058132.1:217868994-217929324 GCF_016433145.1 Gracilinanus agilis
CCCCACCCATGGCCGATGCGCATTTCCACTAGTTTTGTCATGTGTCCTTGATCAAGACCAATTTCCAAATTGTTGGTAGTTGCATTGGTGTGGTAGTTTCGAGTCCACACCCTCAATCACGTCCACCCTGACAAGACATAATTTTTTGCCCGGTTCTTTGATTTCATTGGTTTAAAGTTTTCCTAGTGAAAACTTCCTTTTCCTATGTTGAGCAGTAGCTTTTTGCTTGTTTATTTATTTTTTGCATCTGAAGTAGTAAAGAATTGCCAAGGGCTATAGAAAGATAAAGGGACTGGCCTAGAGTCAAACTGCTTTGCTGACTTTTAAGCTTATTTCTTATGACAAATGTGACTATAAACACCTATTTCAGACCTTCAGTGGCTATGTGTTTCTTCCAAAGATGCAAATTCCAACCCATCCACAGTTGACCATCCTGTGCAACTCTGATCAAGTCCTCTTAATTGACTCTAGAGAAGTAGGGAGGCTTTCATTCAACATGCTGGAGACCTTCTTCATATTGTCTTCCTTTTTCCTCTTTCTCACACTGGGAGAACACCAATGTAATACATAAACCAACCAGTGGTTATTCTTCACTTTTACCAGCCAATCTTTTTTTCCTAGTTAAAGATTTCCTTGATAACATCCTTTATCTTGCTTCTTAATAATTTCTTTTTTAAAAATGAGTTGTATATCCTTCTTCTGTCCACTGTAAAGCTCTTTTGCTGTGCTATTTGAGTGATTCTCAATTTTAATTCTTTAAATACTATGGTGTTTTATGACTCATAGCCATACAACATCACAGAAAGAATTCTTTCTTCATCAAAAAGATGGCCTTTTATCTCAGAAAGAAGCTTGAGAATGAATAATTTCCAAAAGTATTCTAGCTTATTTTCTCATCCAGTTCTGGGCCTAGCTCATTGTTTATTTGTATGGTTTAACATGTTTACAATTCTGTTTTAGAATGAATCCTGAGTTCTTTTTTGAAATTGACTAGTACCACCCTAAAATGGTCCAGAATCCCTGGTTCCAATAACATATTTTCCAGGGGTCCCCTAATACTAGAGTTCGTTGGGATCCTACACTTAACCTATATATGAAAAATTTCAGAAATGATTATAGCATACACCAGGCCCTACCAAAGAAAATCATATTTTCAGTTAGACTATCAAAGATATAAAAAAGCCTATTTATAATATATAAGGAAATTTCTGTTTCTTTTGTTAATACATATTGAAAATAGTAATATGCTTATGCTCCATAGTATCATTGTTTATGTGAGTAGATAATTCTGTCATACCCCAAATATAATTGCATTCTCAGTAGTTGCTTTTAATTCCTATCATCCCCTTCACCATGATGAGGCTTCAGAAGTGTGGGACCTGGAATGCTGCATACTAGAAAGTTTCAAATATGGTCCTGGCAACAAAATCATTCTACCCATCTAACATTAGCTTAGTTCATTTGTATGGCCAGTGAATGACAGATTCTTTGGCGACAACAAAAAAGAAATACATACATCAATGACAAAAAATACAAAATGGTCCTCTATTTCCTCCCTGCTTCCACAGTGTCAGTGCCAGTGGCTTATTAGGGGGCAAAAGATGTAAAGAATCACACAGTCTTTTTATAAATATTAACTTAATTTCTAGTACTCTAAATCTTTGTCCAGTCTTTATCTAAAGAAGCAGAATATGGATGCCAAAGGCAACCCTGGTTTAGAATATAAGCCTGTTTGTAAATCTTTTTTAATCCTTACCTTCTGTCTTAGAATCAATATTGTGTATTGGTTCCATGGTAGAAGAGGGGTTTGGTTTAGGCAATGTGGGTTAAGTGACTTGCCCAGCGTCATACAGTTTGGAACTGTCAGATGCCAGATTTGAACCCAGGTCCTCCTGTCTCTGGGCCTGGCTTTCAACCCACTGAGTGACCTAGCTGCTCCCTATTTGTTAATCATACAAAGAAAGATGGTAGGAAGCTTATGAGTAGCATAGAAGCAATAGAAGAAAAAAAGTTTAAAGAAAATTTGACAAAAAGATCCAACTAAATAAAGTCATCCTGGGGACGTTTCAGGATGACACTGGAAAAAGGACAATAAAGAGATAACAGAAAGAAAAGGCTTATAAAGGTTGTTGTTTTTTTAATCATGAAATCTTTTGGACTCCTCTATAAGCCTACATGTGCTTATAGAAGAAATGGAACTGCTAATAAAGAGAAGAAAGCTGGAAGAAAAAATATGGTGAACCAAGTATCTACAGAGGACCTCTCTGCTAGAAGACTGTTTTGATATGATTGAGAAACTGGTTAAAGTCTCAGCTAAGTTTAAATCTGTAAAGACTGATTCTCTTAGGAGCCCAAGTTTTAAAAGCCCCCAAAACTTATTACTTTGAGCTCATCCATAAGAACAGAAAGTAGAAGCTACATTTTAAAAAATAGTCCCCATTGACACTGTGCAAATCCAAACTTACATTTTGTGATCTTGTCCTTGTTTTTTTTTTAATTTGTTTTACATCAGTTCTGATGTCAGCGTTTATTTCCAAGACTCGATGATACATACACAGTCTGTTGTTACACTAATTTTGTGCTAGAGCAAAACTAATCCTGCACACACACACCCCCACACACACCAAATTCTCTCTTGCCCCAACGATCATCTATTTTATAGTTGTCTGCTGATTGCAGATGGTACAATATGTAATCGTACATTGTGAACCAGAACTGCAAGAACATCACAACCCAGAGTCCTCAAATAAAATTTATTGTCTTTTTATATAAAAAGTTAAACCAAAATTCTTAGGGGGGAAAAAGATTGATTCTCAAGCAAGGGAAAATACTAAAGTTGGAGGGGGAAACTATAACTTTATTATGAATGAAAAAATTACTGAAAAGCATGTCAAAAACCACTGACCCATAGGCCTACTTTGCCTTTCTCATTTATGTGAAATTTTTATGAGAATAATTGATACATGCATTGAGAGCATAGGAACAGGGCAGCCAGGCCTTGCTCAGCATTCAACTTGCTCCTGATGGAAGGGGTAAGGTGTGGTGGGATGGGATGGAGAAGGCAGGTGGGTTGAATGGACTACTAACTATGAATCAATCAGCAATCAGAGCAATCAGAGAAGCTACTGCAATCTCAGGCAGCATCAAGGAAGTCTCAGCATCCAAGATAATGCTGCTCAGACCACATCTGAAGTACTTTTTTCCGTCTCAGGTACTGCATTTTAGGAAGCCATGGGCAGCTACATGGCACAGTGGACAGAGAGACAGGTCTGGAGTGAGGAAGCTTTGTGTTCCTGAGTTCATATCTGGTCTCCGGCACTTACTAGTTGTGTGACCGTGGGCAAATCACTCAACTCCATTGGCCTCAGTTTCTTTATCTGTAAAATGAGCTGGAGAAGGAAATGACAAAGCACTCAAGTATCTTTATCAAGAAAATCCCAACATATGACTAGTCAGACATGACTAAAAGATTAAACAAGAAAGGTAAACTGAAGAGTGTCTGGAAGAGGATACTGCACCGTTTCGGAAAAACAATCATAAACTGAAGACAATCCAGAGAGATAGCCCAAGTGGTTCAGGGTTTTGAGTCGGTACCATGTACTGATCAGTCAAAAGAACTAGATGTGTTAAGTGTGAAGAAGAGAAAGCTTGGGAATTGAGTATTTAAGTTTGTTCTGCCTGACCCTATCAGAATCAGGAATAGTGGGTGTAAAGAGGCAAATTTAGGCTTGAGGTAAGGAAAATTATCCTACTAGTTAAAGCTATTCCAAAGTAGAATTCTCCTTGGGACTAGTGAATTCTCCTCAGTGTAGGTATCTGAGCAAAGATGTGAAAACTAAGACAATGTCCCCAACACAATTTTGACTGAGATGTTAAAGTTTAAAAATGATGAACCTGAAATACAGGTTTCACTCACCACTATTCCCTGCCACTGAAGCTCCACTGGTACTCTTGCTTCTAGAATAAAATGCAGACTCTCCTGTTTGGAATTAAAGCCTTAATATTCTGCCAGCTTACATACCAGGCTCTTTCCACATGATCCTCCACTCTCTATTTCCGCCCAGCTAGCTTACTTGCTGTTTCCTGTACGTAACATTCCATCTTGCATCTCTGCACCTTTGCACATGCTACCCCTGATTTCTGGAATATGTTATCATCTCATCTCCATCTCACAGAAATCAGACCTAGCTTCAGGGACCCTCCTACACAATCCCTGTCATGATCCCTACAGTTGTCAGTGCCCTTCCCAATTAGAAATTACTTTGTATATTTTAACCTTTCTTTTTTGTGTTCACATTGTTTCACATAGAGCCTGGCACCTGATAAATGCTTAATAAAGGCTTGTGGAATGAATGAATAATACAATAATGTTTTGTCATTCTTATAAAAATATTTAATAAATTTAGAAAATTTAGATGACTACATTATAAAGGAGTTAAAGTAAATCGTGTTTACTTTTCCTTTTTTACCACTGACAGTAAGAAAGCCTGGTTATACATTTCCATGTTCTGAATGTTGAATAGGAAAAAATATTTTAAGTTGTTTAAATGCAGCACTCTTATTTGGTGAACTGTTTTTTGTTTATTGGGGGAATTGTTAATTGAGGAGAATATGGTATCACAATGCCATTTCACTAGTGTCCTGGGGAAATGTAGACTGCTATAAAGCTGGATTAGATGACTGAGTAGGCTATGCTTAGTCTTTAAACAATTAGCTGTACAACTAAGTGCATTAGTCTTATCTTCTTGACAAGATTATAAGCTCCTTGGAGTCAGGCATTGTGCCTTTTACTTCTTGACACCATTTGGGGCACATACTATATGGTTAATTAGTATTCGTTGATTAATCTGTGATAAAGTCAGAAGGGGGAAAATAAGAACCAGACTTCAAAAGCAACCTGTGGTTTCTTTTTAGATGAAACTGTTGGGGAATGCAATAAAAGAAAGAGAAATACATTTTTTAAATAGTTAAAATTTTATCTCCTTGGAGTTAAAGTAACTTTGGAATATAATCCCACATTTACAAACAATGTAAAACTACTCTGACTTATATCTGGACAAGAAAAAAAAGTCACATCTTTATATAAATGTTATTTATTTTATTAATTTCAGAACTTTATTTGGAGCCCTTCACCTTCATCTTGGAGGAGCTCCTGAAGGTCCAGCTGGTACTGGGAAGACAGAAACCACCAAAGATTTAGCAAAGGCTGTAGCAAAACAATGTGTTGTCTTCAATTGTTCTGATGGATTGGATTATCTGGCTTTGGGGAAATTCTTTAAGGTTTGAAAGTCTTGTTTCTTTAAAACAGGAAAATCTCTTAAAGGGAGTAGTATTTGCCCATAAAACCATCTTGTAGAAATGACAGGCATCTAAAGATGTAGTTCTTTCCATAATATTTTTCTAGTAATCACTAACAATAAAAAATTTGATTTAATAAGCAATATAAAAAAATCTTACCCCAAAATTGTCCTGATTCATCAGCAATTAATCTGATTATAGATAGATCTAATTAAGTTTCATCATATGTACCAAACTTACTTTGATTCAGAGTTCCATTTCTTAAGAGTGTGACTTTTCTCTCAAGATCCCCAAATATTTAAAAGTCAAGTGAAAACATCAGTAATTTGGATATTCATAAGTAATAAGGCATTTTACCATGCTGTATGCATATATTTTAGTGAAGCAGAAAATCAGTCCATTTTTTCCATTCACCAACATACTTATTCATCAACCCATTTTTTTCCTGATGAAGTGCTGCCTTTAGGAAGGCATGATCATTTTGTGAAAAATTCTTTCAAGTTATCTATTTATTTTTAAAATATTTGGATTCTTGATATTTAAGTTGGATAAATAATCATCTGAATGACTGACTAAAATTTCACTTTATCTAGAGCTCATTGAATGATGACAACAATACTAACCTTTGCATAGCACCTCAACATTTGCAAAGCATTTTACAAATATTATTTTGTTTTATTTTCACAACAACTCTGGGAGATAGGTCTTATTATTATCTCCATTTTGCATATGAGGAAACGGAGGCAGAGAGAGGCAAAGTGACTTGCACATAGTCTCTGGGCCAGCAAATGTCTTAAGGTCAGATTTGAATTCAGGTCTTCCTGAGTAGGTCCAGCATTCTATTCACTAAGCCACTTTATTGGTATTATTGCAAATAAACTGCATCCATTGGCCCTGTTTCAGTGGTGAGCAGTACTTAAGTATTGTATTGCCTCTTTATTTCCACAACTGCAGTTTCAAGCCATTTGTGCAACCGTGTTTACAGAATAAATACTTAATATAAGAGACATTAAATTAAATATGGATAGTCTTATTAGATTACTGACTGATTAAAGAAACAGTAGTTAAGATCTAATGATCCTTATGTTTATTTAATTTCAGATACTGTTAATTTTAGGTTATTGTATACAAATATATAATCTACTCATATTTTATACATTTATTGTCATCATGTTGTACTTATTTGAGTGTTTTCCAACCCTACATCCATGTCCTAAATCCTTTGCTACAGCAAGTGAAGGTAAATATAGGAATCTCTCTAACTAATGAAAATGTATTGTCTTTTGAATACTCTCTTGCATTCCACAGAGGACATGATCTGAGTTAGTTTTCATTTAGTTAAAATTAACAGAGCTATTATTATGGTGAAGCTTTTCCCAAGAATGATAACAGTATCTCTTTCTACATGGCCCTACCCTCAGTCCTGGATCTATCTTTCCCACCTTCCTAGAGGGGGCCAATGTTTCAGAATCATACAAACCTTCTCTGGGAATGCACATCTCTCTCTTTGCATTTTTCAGGCTTCACTCTTTCCCCTCTTAACTCAAACACAATGGTTCCAATTACGGCTCTGATAATATCTAAAATTTATATTACCTATTATAATTTTAAATAACTTTATATTGCATTAACTTATTTGGTCCTTATAACAATGGTGAGAGGTATTACTCTCATTTTAAAGATGAGGAATCTGAAACTCTTTCCCCAAAAAAAATATATTTCTTTTTTAGAGGATTTTTTAAACATTCATTTCTTTTTAAAGTTTGAGCTCTAGACCCCTTCCCCATCCACCAAAAAGGCAAACAATATGTCAATTATATACATGGGAAATCATGCAAAACATGTTTCTATATTAGCTATATTGCAAAAAAAAAGCAAAAGAAAGGGGAAGACAGAGACAGAAACAGATTGAGGGAAGGACAGAGGGAAGGAGAGAGGGGAAAGAAAAAAGCAGGGGGGAGAGAGAGAGAGAGAGAGAGAGAGAGAGAGAGAGAGAGAGAGAGAGAGAGAGAGAGTGTGTGTGTTATCCTTCAATTCAGACATAGAGTTCATCAGTTCTTCTCTAGAGCTGAGTAACATTTTTTCATCATGACTGCTTTGGAATTGCCTTGGATCACAGTGATCACAGTAGCCAAGTCTTTTATAGTTGATCTTCATTACAACATTGCTATTACCATGCATAATAATATCCCAGTTCTTCTCACTTCATTTTACATCAGTTCATATAGGTCTAGAATCTGAAATTCTTAGAGGTTAAGTGACTTGTCCATGGTCACACAGCCAAAGTGTCTGTTAGAAGCTGGTTTCAAACCTGGGTCTTCCTAACTCTGTCTAGTGCTCCTACTGATATATCAGGCTAATAATTGGTTTGGGCTGCATATTGGGTTGCCCAATTCTCTCTGTTATCAACAACAAACATTTATGAGGAAGCTCAAAATTAGGGATGTTTTCTGTAGCTATGAAACAGAACAAATCTCATTAGTTCATATGAAGATTAAACTCTCATTAGCATCATTTAATTAAATCACCATATTTTAGAGAAACTATGAAAAAGCTAATCAAACCTAAATGTAAATTTCACAAAGGAAAGTATTGGAAAGGTAAATGAATATTAAAATTCCACATATAATTATCTATTTATAGTTGGAAAAGACCTGAGAAATCATCTCATTTTCCAGATATGAAAGCTACAGCTATAATCATATAGGTAGGAAGTAGCAGAGTCAATACTTAAATGCAGGTTTTTTGATTTCACATTTCATACTCTTTCATACCACAAATATGTATATATAGGTACTGGAAATCTTAAATCATTCAAAGGCAGAAATTCAATCTGTGAACAATGTACTAGTGATAAGAAAATGAACTATTTTTATGAGCATGAATAAGTGATTTTCTTGATATTATATAAACTATGGGAAAGATTATATAGAAGAAACCTTTTATCTGTAATATTCTATTTGGATGAGAACCAAAATTTGTCATTGTATTCTACTAGGGACTGTTGTCTTGTGGAGCCTGGGCTTGCTTTGATGAGTTTAATAGAATTGATTTGGAAGTACTTTCTGTGGTTGCTCAACAAATTCTTACCATCCAAAGAGGTAATATATTGCTCTTTTTATATATCAACAGTCAGTAAGATAAATACAGGAATACATGATATAAATCATTTTAATGAGATTTAATGTATAAAAATATTTTGTTTTATCTGCAGGTATTAATGCAGGCAGTGATATACTAATGTTTGAAGGAACTGAACTAAAACTTGACCCAACTTGTGCTGTTTTTATAACCATGAACCCAGGATATGCTGGGCGTTCAGAATTACCAGATAATCTGAAGGTATGGAAGGAAAAATTATTTTACCCACTTTATATTCATTTAAAAATTTTACTTCATGCTATTTACTGTACTTATACTCCAGTAAGAAGGATATTTAATGAAATGAACAAATATAATGTAAGGAACATAATAGAAATATTATGTTTAGCATAAGGAAGATTTTTTAAAAATAGTTACCAGTTTTTAATAAGCTGACACCATAAATTATAGGAGGAATTATAGTAAAAAAAAACAAAAAATTTTCAAACTCTTTGATTCAGAGCTTCTTTTCTACAAATTAAATTACATTTAAAAATTAATCAAAACTTACCTATTCTCCTTTTCCTCAAACCGCTGTGGAAAAGAAAGGAAAACAAAGCTTTTGTAACAAATATGCATACTTCAGCATAACTTTCCCTTATGGCTATGTAAAAAAAAAAAGTGAATCAATCTCTACTCTATTTGGTATTTAGTAGGTAATGTATTGCATCATGAGTCCTGAATGGTCTCATGAGTGGTCTTTGTGTTGATCAAAGTTCATAAGTCTTTAAAAAATTTTTTTATAATATTTTTATTATATAAATTGTATCTGTGGTTTTACTCACTTTACATCAGTTGATAATAAATTAGAACTGGAAAGAATTCAAATGAAGTTTAGGTATATTTTTCAGAAAAAAATGCCTGCAACACAAGTAACATAATTATAAAAAATAATCTGCTTTAGAGAATACATTGCTTTTTTAAACAAGTAGAGTTGAAAGAGATTTGAGAGACCATCTAATCTAATTCTATCATTTTCTGATGATTTGAAGCCCTAAGAGTTCACAAACATAGTAGAGGATTTTGAATTCTAATCTAGGGCTTTGCTTTGATTGTTAACCATTAGTATTGATTTGATTCTGTTATTCATTTACTAGATAGATAGATAGGTAGATAGATAGATTGATAGATAGATAGATAGATAGATAGATAGATAGATAGATAGATAGATAGATAGATAGATAGATAGATAGATGGATGGATGGATGGATGGATGGATGGATGGATGGATAGATAGATAGATAGATAGATAGATAGATAGATAGATAGATAGATAGATAGATAGAGTTTAGTTAGGCTCACAATTCACCAGACAGTATAAATTATTATTTTTAATGTACAATGAATTATTATGATGATGAATATTCTAGTTATAACTAGTCATAGCTATTTTTTAACCTTTTCTGCTTTTATGGTGACAATTCAAACTCTAGCTTTAATAAAGGAAAATAATAGTAAAAAACAAAAATAAAATATCTATCTGAATATTTTAAAGTTACATATTTAATTATACTTTCCCTTTATAAAACTTAGCCTTTTGGTTTAGTATAGAGTATGAATGACCAAAAGCCTAAGAAGGACAGAAAGGACAGGAAGGACAAAAATCTTTAATGGAATCGGTCAACTTTTCGTAGTTGAGTCTGCCAGTTGCCTTAAACTGGCTTTTTCCAAGTTTTATTTACTTTGAATGTTGAAATTGTATCAAGGTGTGCCCTCTCCCCCTCTGGTATGTAGTATAATTAAGTCATTTCCCTTCCATATTATTCTGAAAGTTGCTTTTAAATTTTGATAAAAAATGTTTAACTTTAAAAAAAAATTTAAAAAAAATATGGAATTCTTCCATGGAGTTTTAATTTCTAACAGAGATTGACACATACAAAATGAACTACAAAAGAATAAGGAAAATCATTATACTGTTGTTATCTAATGTCTGAAGTGTAACATTGCATTTTTTTCCTTAAAGAAAAAGGCATAGGATTTGTTACTTATGCAATAACAAGGAAAAGTTATTTTTAAGGTTGGTTGCTTCTTTAAAAAGGTACAGAAAAAAATTTTAACTTTGTTTTTTAAAGATATGATGTCAAAATACATGTAAACCATTCTTTTCCCATTATTTTTATTATTTATGGTGGGAACAATTTCTTTAATTAATCTCTAGAAAACTTATGAGAAGAAAGAATAAGAATGAAAAGATGATCTACTATGTGATTAAAATAATTCCAACTAGGCATATTTAAATAAGTTCTTGATGCTTATAAAAATGGTTCATGAATAGAGAAAAGGGCATTAGCACCAATTATGACATTTAATTTTTAAAAACTAACTGATGTAAATAAATTAATATAATGGAGAATACCCCCAAAACCCTCTAAAAATCCTCACAAGTTTAGAAAACCAATTTGTTTATAAAATTTTTTGGTGATAGATGAAGCAAGACCATCATTTTGTGGCCTCATAAAACAATGAGGAAAAAGAAATTAAAGAAGTTTGGCAAAAGAATCTGCTACACAAAGTCATGGTGAGAACATTTAAGGATAAAGCTGGAATGAGGACAATGAAAAAGAAGAAAGATGGAAATCATCTGTGAAAGTTTGGGGTTTTTTAATAGCCTGATTTCACCAACAAGAGTAGTGAAGTTATCATATTTGGTCTTTTATCAATATAGTCCCAGATTCACTTCTTCAGAAAGTGAAAATGTCATTGAAGAAAACAAAGATGAGAAAAGCACTTAAACTACATTAAGTATTTATTAAAGAGTTCTATCAATATTGAATGTGAGAGTTTAGGGATTGATTTTTAAGGAAGGGAGAAATACAAAAGATGTGGAATAAAAAATCTCAGTTATTGTTATTACCTAAAAAAGAGCATTTTAATAAGTACTATCCATACAAATACTCTATACAATTACCAAGGCCATCTTTGAAAAGGCTATTAAAAGGGAGCAGAAAGTCTTTCACAAGCAATATTACATAATAGACTTTGACTTTTCTATGGAAAATTATTAACTGAAAGTTCAAGAACTCCGATTAAACTTTTTGTTTGTTAAATATTTGAATAAGAGAGAAAAATACCACTTTAAAGATTCTTCTCCAACAAAATGTGTCATATATGTGCCATAATTATTTAAGATTTCTTGGAAAATAGAAGAGTAAAGATAACCTTGTTCAATGACCTTATGATCATTAAGAATTAATATTCATAGAGAAGCAGAAAACAGGGAAACATATTCACTAGAATTTGCTACAGCATTGGGAAGATCCAAAGCAAAATCTAAGTAGAGGAGAGCTTTTCTATAAGGGAACTGATTTAGAGCTGAAAATGAGCTTAGTGGTTTATCTAGTCCAGCCTTTTCATTTTCCAGATGAGGAAACAGGCCTAAAAAGATTGAAATGATTTGCCCAAGATCACAAAAATAGAAACTTGGAGAGGCAGGATTTGAATATAGGTCTTCTGATTCTAAATGTAGAACTCTTTTTAAATGTACCGTTCTACATCCCAATGTATCTGTTGTGCTGAATTCATCAAAGCCTTCGATGTCATATGGCCTGCTAAAAGAGATCTGCAAAAACTCAAAAGTTTGGTCTAACTATCCACACAGAAAAAATAGGTGGATACATAATGCCTGTTGTCCAGACTGTGATATACACTTTTATAGACCATCTATTTTAGATCATGTGTATATTGTGAATTTTTTTAAATCTTTGACAGATAAGCAAGTAGCTAATGAGCTGAATCCAGAATTAAAGAGGAGGAAGATCCTTTGAGAAATTGCAGAAGTTCTTTTCTCAGGAAAAGAAGTCCATTTTATTAATAACAGCACTTTTCTTTTATGGTATATGGTTGCAAGTCATGGAACACTAATGTTTCTAAAGAAATTTAGGATCACCCTCCCCTTCCAAAATAACAAAGAGGTTCAGGGTGAGGCAAGCATGAATAAGCTGCACAACATTAAAAACAAGGAATATTTCATGCAAAGTGGTGTAAAGGTTCTATTCAAACAAATATATTACTGGGAGGAGAGGAAATGGGCCAGGTATATGATGAGATGAAGGAATAACTAATGAACAACCTACCTGCTCCATTAGTATCCAAACAGCATTAAGAGAATCCAGGGAAGAACCGATATAGGTGTGGACCGCTTTGCAGAACTTATGGGAAAATGTAGATGAACTGCACAGGCATGAATAAGTTTCACCATTGGAAGGAATGCCAACATCAATAAGGTCATGGATACATTGAAATGTTATAGTATCCATTCTCTGGAGGAGTTATATTTGCATAGGTCAAAACATATTCTGAGTAATCCTTACTAAAACCTCTTCAAAATAAATATTAGAAGCATTTGCAAGTCCCAAGTTTTATGGTTTAATTAACATCTGCCTACAAATTTCCTGAGATTAGAAACACAAAACTAGTATTACTCATTTACCCCAAAGAAAGACACTAGCTAAGTTCCAAACAAACTATCCCACATGTTAAGAACTTCCAGCTATATCCTGAACAACTGGGAGATATTGTAAAATTTCTACCGAAAGGATGAAATCAAAGTTAAGTCTGAATTGATATGCAACTCACTTTTGTATCCATTGTTAGAAAAGGCAATTTCTAATGCTTCTCCTATATTATAGGTTGGATCAGATAAAGAAGATATGAGATAATGTATGTCATTAGGGCATTGTTGGGAATACTCATCCTGGAAAAATCATTGATTTAGAGAGAAGAGACTTTGTAGGTCATCTAGCCCAATGCCCTCAGTTTACAGATGAGGAAACTGAGGATCAGAGAGCTTAAATGATGTGCCCAGGTTTCATATATAGGATTGGAAACTTGGTCTTCCAATTCCCCGTATTCTTCACATTGTACTCTCTGTAGTTATATTTTATTAAATACCACATAGTACTGTTATGACTAAAAAATTGGCTGGGCTAAATGGTAAAAAGTCATGAAAACTTTACTTTTCCCTCTTTTTTTATATGATCTTTTGTTATTTTGCCTTGCTCTAAAAAGTATGTTCTTGGTCATATGATTGGTAATATTTATTTTAGGTAGTATTGTCATTTTAATTGCATTATCTTGAATCAACCATATGCACTGATTATCTCTTCATTTCTCTCATTTATTTCTGTAAAGGCTATGTTATAATTTTATATATAGAAATCTTGTGTATGCATTGGTAGATTAACCCCTCAGATATTGTATACATTTTGTAGGTTTATGGAGTGGAATTTCTTTTGTCAGCATTTCTTCCTGGATTTTTGTTACTATTATATAGAAATACTGATCATTTTTTGTGACTTTTTTGTATCATCATGCTAAAATTTTTTTTATCATTTTATTTAGTTTCTTTCCTGATTCTTTTTGGTCTTCTAACTAAATCATCAAGTCATTAATAGATAGGGATATTTTTGTCTCCTCTTGGGCTGGTATTTATACATTTTTTTCCTCTTGTCTAATTTTTAGAGCTAACATTCTCAAAATTATATAAAGGAAAAATGAAGAAATGGTATGTCCTATTTTACTCCTATTTATATTAGGAATATTTCTAGAGTTTTTTTGTTTTTTTCATTGCAGAGATAGTTCTCAGTTTGAAACATGATTTTGATAAAAATAGAGACTTCCCATGCCTTTACTTTTTAGCGTTTTTAACACAAATAAATATTGTATTTTGTCAAAGCACTTTATGCATTAAGTGAAATAATCATATGATTAGAAAGCCGGCCATAGAGTCAGAAAGACCTTGGTTCAGTTGTGTCTCTGACACATACTGGCTGTAACTCTGGGCAAATTAAGTTTCAGAGCAAGTGATGATGCATTAGAAGAAACTTCTCAACAGGAACTCCCCACTACAGAGAAATCAGAGGTATAGTAAAAAAAATTAATAGTCTAATAGTTTAGTCTACCTTTTAACCTTTTTTCATGAGCCTTTTTATACCTTAGTGCATCATCAGTTGTTTTTTGTTTGTTTGTTTTTGGTATATAAAAGAGCCATGGACTACAAACAAGTATTCATACTCTTTAGTGTTCCCATTCAGAAATTAACAGGTCAGTTTTTTTATGTGATAATTTGGTTCTATAGAATTCTTCTTGCTTTGTCTTCTTATGGAATTTTTTTTGGCTCTGAAGGATGAACATTAAAATCACTTAATGTTATTGTGTTATTATTGATGTTATTTTACTATTTACCTAATATTCCCTTTAAGAACTTAGGTGCTTTTTGATATATATGCATTGAATATTGTCATTTTTTTCATCCTAGTAATTTAAGAAAAATGTAGTTTCTACCTTTGTGTCTCCTTAAGTTTCTTAATACTTATTGTCTCACATTTCAATTTCTGTTTTGAAAGTTGGTTGCCTGAAACATAATAGGTTTTTTCTATTCTCATTTTCACTGTGGTACCAAATTTTAAATGTGTTTCATGCAGAAAATTGTTTGATTTTTTTATTTTATTCTTTCTTTTCCTTTTATTGAGGAATTTACTCCATTCTCATTTAGAGAGATTATTATTAAGTTTTCATTTTCTTCTATTTACTACACACATATTTACCATCTCTTTCAAATCAGCATAAATGTCTGCTACTTGTTTTGCTTACACTAATTTGAACCTAATATTCTCCCCTCAAATTGCCTTCTCCCACCCCTATCTCCCGTTATCCAGCGCAATCTCAATAGCCTTTGGATTTACTTTTTTTGTGCTCTCTCTATTGCTTATCTTACCTTTCCATTTCCAAAATCAGAATGTGGTACTTAAGGATTCTCCCTACCCATCTCATTCATTCTTCTGTTTGAAGGAAATTAATTTGCAATGCCTCCTTTCAAGGAGTTGAGTTTCTTTTTACTCCTTTTATTAGTCTTTTACTCCTTGGATTCTCTGTTCCTAGTAGTATTCATTCTCAATGAGTCATTGGAGTAGGGGAAGGTCCATAATTATTTTGAAGGCTCTGCTTCTGTCTTCTGTCTTTTTCTTCATCGTTTACCCATTTTGATGTCATGCCACCTTCTCTTTGAACCTATGAATCTTTTGTCTACCCTCTCATACATTCTTGTTCTAAGTCCTTAAGCCTCTTGCCTCACATTCTACTTTTCTCCCAGATGTGTCCCATATGAAATATTGATTTATTAATTAAGAAATTAAGTTTTTTTCCCTGAAATATTAATTCACTTCCTCCACTTACTCTCTTGATTTTTACTGTTATATTGTGTTCCATGCAGGGCCTGACCCAGACCAGTCCAATTTGGAATAGGTCCAATATTGGAATAAAATGAGACTTTTAAGTCAATTGATAGTTAACAGAAAGAGACTTAGCCCTAGGATGAGGAGATTTATCAAGGATACATACTGAGAACCCCCTGAATTAATTCAAATGAGAAAAGTTCCCACTGTGATCCACCAGTTCAGTATCTCAGAGACTTTCTAGTTCTTCGTGGCTTCTTTATAACCAGGTAATAGGGAAGTGGCTAAGTGATGCAGTGGATAGAACACCAACCCTGGAATCAGGAGGATCTGAGTTCAAATCATGTCTCAGACACTTTTGACTTTGGGCAAATCACTTAACTATATGTGCCTTAGTCTTCCTTATCTGTAAATGAGCTGGAGAAGAAATTGGCAAAGTTCTCCAGAAAACCCCATGTAGACTCACAAAGAATGGGACAGATCTGAAAATGACTGAACAATAAGGAAGTGGTCTGAACCTTAGTCCCCTGAGCCAGTCAAGTCTCAAGAAATGTCCCAATACTTTTTAAGTAAAAAATGACCTTCCTGCCTAGGAGAAGATATTATGATATTGTTTCTCCCAATTTATTTAGATTCTTTCACCCAAGCTGGTTATAGTGGTTAGAGCTCTGACTTCAGAATCAGGAAGACCTTAGTTTGAATCCAGCTTGTGACACTTAATAGCTGTGTAACCCTGGACAAGTCACTTGACCTCCATTTGCCTCAGTTTCCTCATCTATAAAATATGGATAGTAAGAGCATTTACCTCCTAGGGTTGTTTGAGGATCAAATAAGATAATACAAAGTCTCTTTCTTGCTTTCTGGGAACCAAGATGTCTAAGCAAGGGCGTAGTAGATCTTTGGGTGCAAAATTCTGAATTTCCTTGGGTCTCTCAGTTGGAGCTATCATCATTGTGATGATAGTAGAAGGGCAAGAAACTACATCATCTCTGTGGAGGAGATTAAGGCGAGATGGAGCAGGCTTCCTCCAGTGGCGTGGTCACAGTCAAGAAAGGGCAATGGGAGCTCTGAAGGAAGATTCACTCAGCAGTGGTAATAAGGCTAGGAAGACATATCTGAGAAATGATGGTCTGTTGCTATGTTTTGAAAATGATGCAGGGGCCATAGTAAACAAGAAAGGGGAAATGAAAGGTTCAGTCATCAAGGGCCTATTGCCAAGGAATGTACCGACTTGAGGCTCAGAACTGCAGCTAATGGTGGCAGCATTGCTTGACTTTCCCAAAGTTCATTTACAAAAACACCTCTTTAAAGTGTCTGCCAATCTAAAAAAGATAATATATGTAAAGCTCTTAGTACAGGGCCTAGCATATGGTAGGTACTATATACATGTTACCTGCTATTCTTATTCTTATTATTACTCGGCATTTGTTTCTTTTAAGAAGAAAATCAAATAGAAATGCCCCCCATTCCACATTCATGTCCTTGTGTAACTCTAGACAAAAAAATTAAAATAAGCATTTAATTTCTGTTAAAAAAATTTAACTTTATGCTGTTTGATTAATTATATTTTGAACCATTTTTTCAGCTCTGAGTCTATTTGAAAGAATAATTAGAATTCTTCCTCTTTATTGAAAGGGAGTATGGTATAATACATAGCGGTGGCTGGCCTCAAAGCTTTCCTGACCAGGTCTTAAAAGTCCTGCCTCTGCCTTTATCACTCTTCTGCCTTGGAACCAATCCACAGTATTGATACTAAGAGAGAAGGCAAAGGTTTAAAAAAAGACTAAGTTGCAAAGAAGGGGACAAATTGTATTGGAAGAAAGAATTTCCTCACCAAGGTGTTTTGTACACTGTAGAACTCACTGGCCCACTTAATCTCTATTCTCTTTTAGTGAATATTCAGAGATTTTTATTTGATTATTAAGCTTAACTTGGACTTTGGGCATGACTACTTAATGGCTTTGCCCTTCACACTAGTACATTCTACTTTTCTTTTGATGGAGTCATGGAGTAATTCTGTATTATTCTAATTATTTCTCCCTAATATTTGAAACTTTTTTTCCCTTGCCACCTAAAACATTTTTTTTTACTTTTAATGCAGTAAGGTCTGAACTTTGACCTGTTGTGTGGAGATGGAAAGCATGGAATCCCTGCAAAGATACAGGGACAGCCTCACCCAGAATTCCAGGGGACCCCCCCTGGAGAACTTTGGGTGAGGGGGCAGTTGAGAAGAATTGACAGTTAATTTGTGGAGGTTGAAGTGAGCAGACACCCTGCTTACTACTCCACACTTGGGGGTTCACTTGAGAGGCCATTGTGGCATAGCCAGTGTGGTTTCTACATAAGGATTAGCCTGTATAATAGGGTTAGTCTATATCAACGATTAGAGAGTAAAGATATTCATTAATAGCAAGAGAGCCAGTTTTAGTTAAGTGCCTTCATCCCCTCCTGTGAGGGGGGGGGGGGAAGGGCAGCATCAACCTAATAGTTCAGGGTCACCTTTCATTATCCTAAAACCCTCATTAACCTCTCTAGTTTTCCTTGTTATTTCCTAATATAACCTTTACCTTCAAATCTGTGCCTGGAAAATTATTTGGGGGATACTCACAACTCAGTCTGGATATCTAATTTGAATCCTGTCTGCTGCCAGTTTAAGAAGATCTTTTCTGTCCTTAACAGTTAGATAGCTAGCTTCTATTTACTCATCTATCCACCATTTCTTGGTATTGTAAACTTGGGATTTTTCCCTTTGATTATTTTGTGAATTCTCTAGATCCAAAATTTCTCATTTATATCTAATATTTCATGGCAAAATTTCTGAATGATTTCTTAGAGGATTTTTAAAATCAGTTTTATTCCTGATAATGTTTTTTTTTTCTGGAAGCCCTATAATCTTTAGGCTATCTCTTCAAGTTCAATCATGTTGTTCTATAGAGCAAGCATGCTCTTTCAAACTTGGTCTTTTTTTATTCTCTTATTCCCTAATGTTTCGTTTTTATATCCCAATTATGAAGTTTTTCGTACAGAGAATCTGCTGTTCTGGAGTCTTTTTCCTTAGTTCACTAGTTTTGGGTTAGATTTTAAAGGGCTCTAATTTCTCTATTTAATAATTTCACTTGATTTTTAAATTAATACTCCAAACTATTCTGCAGATTCTTGGGGCTGTTCCATTGTCATTTGTGGAGGAAAGGGGAGGTCTTTGGGGTTTTTTTAAACTCTTCCCTTCTGTCATAGAATTGATACCAAGTATTGGTTTTAAGGCAGAACAGTGTAAGGGCTGGGCAGGGGGGGTTAAGTGACTTGCCCAAGGTCACACAGCTAGGAAGTGTTTGAGTCCAGGTTTGGACCCAAGACCTCTCAATTCCAGGCTTGACTTTCTATCCACTGAGCTACCTAGTTGCCCCTTGTATGGGAGAGTCTTGATGAATTTTTTATATCTTCACTTTTTTTCCAGGGGATTTTGATTCAGGTTCTGCTGTTGTTTTTCACTTTTCTGCTGAGGATTGTGATGGAGTTTTTCTTCCAATTCTTTTTCATTTCTCATTAGCTTTTGTGTGATTTTTCTGATTTCCTTTCTGAAAAGGCTGAAAACCTTCAAAAGACCCATTCTTCTCATGCCAGCTCTTCTCTTATAGCTCTTCTACTTATTTTCAGATAACTGGAGCCTAATGAGGTCCATTTCCTTTAAAGTATAAGAGTCATCAATTGGATAACTGTTTCAAGGAGCCTTTTGTTGACTAGTAGAATTGTACCCATTTTCTGCCATTATCAAGTTCTGTTCTTCTGGGCACAACAATCCTCTTTGCAGCTGACTTGCTTCAGCCCTCAGCCAATCTCAGGTAGCTGGTCCTCAAGGAGACAGGAAAGGATGTCTAAAGACATTGCTGAATGGGATGCTTCTAGCAGCCTCTGCACTTAGATTTCATTTTCATCTTTCTCCTCTTTCTATGGGCTGTTTGTTTTCCTATATTATATTAATGAATTTTAGTCAGTCCCAAATTACTAGTGTCCTTTCCCCTATATTTTCTTGTCTCCTAGGGTCCAGATTCTTATGCTCACCTTCTTTTCTTCTCCTCAAACTTTCAGGTTCATCTGATTTTATTGACTTTGACTCACTCCAGTAATAAATTTGAATTAATTTTAAACTGGAGTACCTAAACTTGCAGGAATTATGAGGAATCTTAGGTTTATAGGACCACTAAGATCTGGCAGGGGGAAGATAACAAAAGCAAGGTGTAACTGTAGTAATAGGGACATTGGTTAGTGAGTTGGTCTTCAGTTATTTTTTTTCTAGAAATTGCCTGTGATGGGTTCTTTCATTTGTGTTCTTGTCGGTGCTGTTTTTTGTTTTATTTTTCACCTGTATTTTTTATGTGGAGATGGAAAACTGACCCTAAACAATCTCTTACTCTGCTATCTTCCCAGGACTTCAACATGATTTTTTAGTACATGTTCCTGTGTTCATTCTACTTATAGTTTCCTTACAATAAGCATGCCCCTGTACTGATGATCCCTTATTATATAGAGTCAGCTAGGTGGCACTATGGATGGAGCTCTGATCCTGAAGTCAGAGAGACCTGAGATCAAATCCAGTCTCAGAAAAACACATATGCTCTGTGACCCTGGGCAAGTCACAACTTCTGTCTGCATCAATTTCCTGAATTGTAAAATGAAGATAATAAGAGCACACATCTCCCAAAATTATGGTGATGATCAACTAAGTTAAGATTTGTAAAGTGCTTTGCAAACATTAAAGTAATATATAAATGCTAGATATTATTAATATCAGAATTATTTGGCCAATGACATATAGGGGGACATACCTTAGGAAGGTATAATATATTGATTTTCAAACAATATTTGGCCCTGACTGATTTATCAATCAAATGAGCATTTATTAAGCACTTCCTATTTACTAGGCATCATGCTAGATGCTGGGGATGCAAAAACAAAATGGAATAATAATTCATGCCCTCTAAAAGCCTACATTCTATTAAAGGAAAGAACATATATGTATGTAATTATGTGCCAATCATATACAGAGAAAAGTAAATGTAAGGCATAAAGGAGTGCAGTTAGCCTTCCTACCTCCAAGTAAAGATATCATAACACCATCCTGAAGTGAGCCCTAGGAGTCCATAACTCTTGGCCCCTTTCAAGCCTGTGCTGAAGTGAAGACCTAGCCCCAGGTAAAAATAGCTCACAGGAAACCATAAAAAGGAAAGAAAATCATAAATTTTCAAAATTCCCAGTTCACAGGCAAAAAAGACTGGGGAAATGAGCAAACAGCAAAGGAAACACCTAACCCTAGGAAATTTCTGTGGTGACAGAGAATAAAACATAGAGTCAATAGGGAATGATGAGATCCATGCAATCAATACAAATGTCAGAGAAAAATGGAAATTGGTCTCAAGCACTGAAAGAACACAAAAAGGAATTAAAAAATAAAATAAAAAAAACAGGTTGACGAAAAATGGGGAAAAGAAGTGAAAGTAATATAAGAAGAAAATAGCTTAAAAAGCAAAATTGGTCAACTGGAAAAAGAGGCACAAAAATTCGATGAAGAAAAGAGCTTCATGAAAAAGTAGAATGGACTAAATGGAAAAGAGGGAGGATCAAAAGCTCATGGAAGAAATTCATTTAAAAAATTAGATTGTGCAAATAGAAACTAATGACTTCATGAGACATCAATAAACCAAAACAAAATAAAAAGAATGAAAACTAGAAGAAAATATGAAATTCCTCATTGAAAAAACAAATGACCTGGAAAATAGATCCAGAAGAGACAATTTAAGAATTATTGGACTACCTACAAGTCATGATAAAAAAAATAAAAGCCTAGACATTGACATTTATAAAATGTATGACTTTTAAGGAAAAAATGAAACCAAGAATAGCCAGCTAGCTCAGTGGATTGAAAGCCAGGCCCAGAGAAGAGAGCCTGGGTTTAAATCTGACCTCAGATACTTTCTAGCTGTATGATTCTGTGCAAGTCATTTGAACCCCACCACCACCACCACTGCCTAGCTGTTACCACTTTTCTACCTTATAACCAATACACAGTATTGATTCTAAGAAGGTAAGGGTTAAAAAAAAGAAAGAAAAAATAAAGCCATTTCTTATTACACTAACATGAAAGAATTTTTTTTCATTTCTGTTTTTAAAGTTGTCACTATATTGACTGAAAAGACTTTAATGTAAATTGATAACTATTGCAAAAAATATGCAAAGAATTTCATTAAAATGAGAAAAATGAAAGAGAATTACTTTTCTGATTACCCATTTTAAAATATATGATTACTTTCTCTAACAGGCTCTCTTTAGAACAGTAGCAATGATGGTGCCTGACTATGCCATGATTGCAGAAATCGTCCTTTATTCCTGTGGTTTTGTTACTGCTCGACCCCTATCAGTGAAAATTGTAGCTACTTATCGTTTGTGTTCAGAGCAATTGTCATCTCAACACCATTATGACTATGGAATGAGAGCGGTGAAGTCAGTGCTTACTGCTGCTGGTAATCTGAAGGTACGAGACCCAAATGCTTCTTGCATATCGTTATTACGCTACTTAATCACACCACTATGAAAGCTGTGTCATCAGAAAATCAATTTGCTAGTCATTTCAAATACCTGAAAAATTTAATCAATTGGACTTTTTTTCAATAAATTGACAAGATGTTTCTGCATTACATGGAAACATTCAGGTTTTCGTTTACATTATAGATGGTATCAGCAGCATAACAATTGAAAAACTTGCTTGTAGTATTCTTACTATGTAAAACATATAAATATAAATAACATTGATTACTTATGTCCTTTAATTTTATTCAAAATTTATGGATATGTACCAAAAAAGCAAAGTATGTATTTTGAGGCCTTTCAATATTCATGTGTACATATTTCGTTTTAATTGGGAACTTTTAATAATTAATGGATATATACCATTCTAGTCAGCTTGCTAATTATATATTCATGGAAATGTAATTAGCAGTTGACTTATCTTTACAGAGTATATATTTTCATTTTTTTTGTTCCTGTGTGTGAGGTATTATTTGGGGGACTTTTTAGATCTGTGTTGCCTGACATTGTGGTTCTTGTAGTCTAGTAGGAGTTTGGTTAGGAAATGAAAACCTTGAAAGTAAAACAAGTACACAAATAGCTAAAATCCAAGGCAGAAGAGGCGCGAAGAGATGCAGTGGAGGCCAAGAAAGTGGATGTATGGAATCAAGGAGACAGGATTTCCACAAATGGAGATGGAGGTCAGGGAAGAGCATTGCATCCCAGTCTGAACAATAGGAGCAAATCAAGGAACTGGTAAAGCACAGCCTATGTTTAGGGACCATCAAATAGTTCTATTAAGCTAAGAGACTTAATGCCTAAGCAAGTAGTGGGGTATAAGTCAAGAAAGAATGATCAGGTTTAGATTGTGAAGTCCTTGAATGCCAAGCTAATACTTTTGGACTTAATTTAAAAAGCTATTGAACAGACTTCTGGTTAAGATGGCAGCAGAGTAAGGAGCGGCTGCTTAATCTCTCCTAACCAAAGCACACAGGACTCCTCAAGGGGACATAAAAATGAATCCAGACGAATGAAGGGACCCCACAACAGGGTGCACCATTGAAGGTACGTGGAATAGGGGCATTTCCACGCTATAAAGGGGTGAAACAGCTCTCACTAAAACGCGAGAGGAAGAAGCCCCTCCCCCACCCCCCACACCACGTACAATGCCAAGGCCAGAGCACAAGAGTTAAAGCAGGTTTGGGGCACCCATTAAGTCACTGGCAGCTCCAGGGCTTGTTCCTGAGAGCAGCAAGACTTAGGACCCCAAGAGGCCAAAGAACTCACATGGACTTTCCTGAGCTCCTGTGCAGGTGAAGGCATTGCCCTAGGCATGGACAAGGATCTCCAGCGCAGACTTGGACCTCGAGGAGGGATCCTGTGCAGATGGGAGCACGGCTGTGGAAGCAGCCCCTGAGACTTCTGAAGGAGCCTTGGGCAGAGGGGCAGACCAGGGATGACCAGGAGGCTCCACCCCAAGAACAACAAGACCTGAGACCTCGGGAGCCTAGAGAGCACAGACAGACCCCGAGTGTGAGAATAAAGCTGAGAAGGTGCTGGGCTAACAACAGTGACAAGCCAAAATCAGAAACCCCAGAAGAGAAAGATTATCAAGAAGAACTCTGTAACACTCGACAACTTTTACACAGAGAAAATCCAGACAACAGAGGAGAACAAACAAGTAATCATATCCAAACCTTCCCAAAATAATGAAAACTGGTCACAAGCTATTGAAGAGTTCAAATCAGAGATGATGAGAAGGATGGAAGAGATCTGGCAAGAAAATAACAGTTTAAAAGGCAGAATTTCACAATTGGAAAGTGAGGCTCAGAAATCAAATGAACTGATAAGCAAATTGAACACCAGAAATGACCAGATTGAAAAGGAAAACCAGTCCCTAAAGGCTAGAATTGAGCAATTAGAAGCTAATGATCTCTCAAGACAGCAAGAACAAATAAAACAAAGTCAAAAGACTGATAAAATAGAAGGAAACATGAAATATCTCAATGAGAAAGTGACAGACCAAGAAAAACGGTCTAGAATAGACAATTTGAGAATCATTGGTCTTCCTGAAAAAGCAGAAATTAATAGAAACTTGGACTCTATACTAAAAGAAATTATTCAGCAAAATTGCCCTGAAGTTCTACAAGAGGGCAATATAGACATTGAAAGGATCCATAAATCACCCTCTACTCTAGACCCTGAAAAGACAACCTCAAGGAATGTAATAGCCAAATTCAAGAGCTTCCAAGTAAAAGAAAAAATCTTACAAGAAGCCAGAAAGAGACAATTCAAATATCAAGGAGCACCAATCAGGATCACACAGGATCTGGCAGCCTCCACCTAAAAGACCACAAGGCTTGGAATATGATATTCAGAAAGGCAAGAGAGCTGGGCCTTCAACCACGTTTCAACTACCCATCGAAACTGACAATATACTTCCAGGGCAAAGTATGGGCATTGAACAAAATTGAAGATTTCCAAGTATTTGCACAGAAAAGACCAGGACTGAATGGAAAGTTTGATATCCAAACACAAAAATCAGGAGAAACATGAAAAGGTAAATAAGAAACAGAGTAGAAAGAAAGATAACTCATAATTTTTTAAATTTTACTCTTTAAGGGCTTCAATAAGATCTACTTATCTGTATTCCTATGTGGAGAAATGCTATGTATAATTCTCTGTAGTGAACTCTATTCACTATTATAGCAATCAGAAGAATAATTCATAGGGAGAGGACAGAATACTAAATGGTCTAAGATGACATGGGGGTGGGAAAGAAGGGGGTGAATAGTAGGGGACACCAAGAGAAACTTGAGTGAATAAGAAAAATAGGATATTCTATTACACACAAAGAGGTCATGGGAAGGGGAGGGGACAAATACTATTATAAGAAGGAGAAGAAGAGAGCATTAAGAGGTAATATTTAAAGGTTACTCTCAGTGTAATCAACCCAGAGAGGGAAGAGTAGCTATATTATCCATTGGGATATAAAATTCTATCTAACCCTACTAAGAAAGTCAGAAGGGATAAAACAAGGGGAGCAGAGGAGTGGGGAGGTCAAAAAAGGGTGGGGAGAAGAAGGGGGAGGGAATTCATTAGGCCTTTAAAAATAAAAAGAGGGGAATAATAAGGGGGGGGTGGAAAGAGAAGTTAATCAAGGGAGGGGATAAGGGATACCAGCTCAAAGCAAACCACTGGTTTAAAACAAAATAGTGTAAGAAGAAGGGGTAGGACTAGAGGAGGATACAAAAATGTCAGTGAATGCACAACTGATAATTATAACTCTCAATGCGAATGGGATGAACTCGCTCATAAAACGGAAGCAAATAGCAGAGTGGATTAGAAACCAAAATCCTACCATATGTTGTCTACAAGAAACACATATGAGGCAGGTGGGCATACACAAGTTTAAGGTTAAGGGCTTGAGCAAAATCTTTTGGGCATCAAATGAGAAAAAGAAGGCAGGAGTGGCTATTATGATTTCTGACAAAGCCAAAGTAAAAATAGATATGATTAAAAAAGACAGGGAAGGTCATTACATCCTGATTAAAGGCAGTATAAACAATAAGGAAATAACACTGCTCAATATGTATGCACCAAGTGGCATAGCATCCAAATTCATAAAGGAGAAACTGGCAGAGCTCAAGAAGGAAATAGATAGTAAAACCATACTAGTGGGAGATCTAAATATTCCTCTTTCATATCTAGATAAATCAAACCAAAAAATAAATAAGAAAGAGGTAAGAGAGATGAATGAAGTCCTAGAAATAATATGTGGTGATAAATAAATAGGGACAAAAAGGAATACACCTTCTTCTCAGCTGCACATGGTACATTCACAAAGATTGACCATGTAATAGGGCATAGAAACATTGTAAACAAATGCAGGAGAGCAGAAATAATAAATGTAACCTTCTCAGATCATAATGCAATAAAAATAATAAGTTGTAAGGGCACCTGGACAGGCAAATCAAAAACCAATTGGAAATTAAACAATATGATTCTCCAAAACCAATTAGTCAAAGAAGAAATCATAGAAACAATCAACAATTTCATTGAATAGAATGACAATGATGAGACATCCTACCAAACTCTGTGGGATGCAGCCAAAGCAGTACTCAGGGGGGAAATTTATATCCTTGAGTGCATATATTAACAAATTAAGGTGGGCAGAGCTTAATGAATTGGGCATGCAACTCAAAAAACTAGAAAGCGAGCAAATTAAAAATCCCCAGATAAAAACTAAATTAGAAATACTAAAAATCAAGGGAGAAATTAATAAAATCGAAAGTAAAAGAACTATTGAATTAATAAATAATACTAGAACCTGGTATTTTGAAAAAACAGATAAAATAGACAAAGTATTGGTCAATCTAATAAAAAAAAAGGAAAGAAGAAAACCAAATTGATAGTATCAAAGATAAAAAGGGAGACCTCACTTCTAATGAAGAGGAAATTAAGGCAATCATTAAAAACTATTTCACCCAATTATATGGCAATAAATATAACAGTCTAAGAGATATGGATGAATATTTACAAAAATATAAATTGCCTAGATTAACAGCAGAAGAAATAGAATACCTAAATAATCCCATATCAGAAAAAGAAATTGAACAAGCCATCAAAGAACTCCCTAAGAAAAAATCACCAGGACCTGATGGATTCACAAGTGAATTCTATCAGACATTCAAAGAGCAACTAATCCCAATACTATACAAATTATTTGATAGGATAAGCAAAGAAGGAGTCCTACCAAATTCCTTTTATGACACAAATATGGTATTGATTCCAAAGCCAGGTAGATCAAAAACAGAGAAAGAAAACTATAGACCAATCTCCCTAATGAACATAGGTGCAAAAATCTTAAATAGAATACTAGCAAAGAGACTCCAGCAAGTAATTAAGAAGATCATCCACCACGATCAGGTGGGATTTATACCAGGAATGCAAGGATGGTTCAACATTAAGAAAACCATCCACATAATTGACCATATCAACAGTCTAACAAACAAAAATCACATGATTATCTCATTAGATGCTGAAAAAGCCTTTGACAAAATATAGCATCCATTCCTATTGAAAGCACTGAAAAGTATAGGAATAGAAGGACCTTTCCTAAAAATAATAAACAGTATATACCTAAAACCATCAACAAGTATTATATGCAATGGGGATAAATTAGAAACCTTCCCAATAAGATCAGGAGTGAAACAAGGATGTCCATTATCACCTCTATTATTCAACAAAGTACTAGAAACACTAGCAGTAGCAATTAGAGAAGAAAAAGAAATTGAAGGTATCAAAATAGGTAATGAGGAGACTAAGCTATCACTCTTTGCAGATGATATGATGGTATACTTAAAAAATCCTAGAGAATCAACTAAGAAGCTTGTAGAAGTAATCAAAAACTTTAGCAAAGTTTCAGGATACAAAATAAATGCACATAAATCATCAGCATTTCTATATATTTTCAACACATTACGACAGCAAGAGGTAGAAAGAGAAACACCATTTAAAATCACCCTAGACAATATAAAATACTTGGGAATCTATCTACCAAAACAAACACAGCAATTATATGAAAACAACTACAAAACACTTTCCAAATAAATAAAACTGGATCTCAACAATTGGAAAGCCATTAATTGCTCATGGGTAGGACGAGCTAACATAATAAAAATGACCATTCTACCCAAATTAATTTACCTATTTAGCGCCATACCTATCAAACTACCAAAAAACTTCTTTACTGAAATAGGAAAAACTATAACAAATTTCATTTGGAATAACAAAAGATCAAGAATATCAAGGGAAATAATGAAAAAAAATGTGAAGGAAGGGGGAGGGGGGGGCTAGCAGTACCAGATATTAAACTATACTATAAAGCAGCAGTCATCAAAACAATATGGTACTGGCTAAGAGACAAAAGGGAGGATCAACGGAATAGACTTGGGGTTAATGACATCAGCAAGACAGTGTATGATAAACCCAAAGAGCCCAACTTTTGGGACATGAATCCACTATTTGACAAAAACTGCTGGGAAATTTGGAAAACAATATGGGAGAGATTAGGTTTAGATCAACATCTCACACCCTACACCAAGATAAATTCAGAATGGGTGAATGACTTGAATATAAAGAGGGAAACTATAAATAAGTTAAGTGAACACAAAATAGTATACCTGTCAGATCTCTGGGAAAGGAAAGGTTTTAAAACCAAGCAAGAGTTAGAGAAAATTACAAAATGTAAATTAAATTGTTTTAATTATATTAAGCTAAAAAGCTTTTGTACAAACAAAAACAATGTAGTCAAAATCAGAAGGGAAACAACAAATTCGGAAAAAATCTTTATAACAAAAAACTCTGACAGGGGTCTAATTACTTAAATATACAAGGAGTTAAATCAGTTGGATAAAAAATCAAGCCATTCCCCAATTGAAAAATGGGCAAGAGACACGAATAGGCAATTTTCAGGTAAAGAAATCAAAAGTATCAATAAGCACATGAGAAAGTGTTCTAAATCTCTAATAATTAGAGAAATGCAAATCAAAACAACTTTGAGGTATCACCTCACACCTAGTAGATTGGCTAAAATGAAAGAAGGAGAGAGTAATGAATGCTGGAGGGGATGTGGCAAAATTGGGACATTAATGCATTGCTGGTGGAGTTGTGAACTGATCCAACCATTCTGGATGGCAATTTGGAGCTATGCTCAAAGGGCTATAAAAGAATGTCTGCCCTTTGATCCAGCAATACCATTGTTGGGTTTGTACCCCAAAAAGATCATAGATAAACAGACTTGTACGAAAATATTTATAGCTGCACTTTTCGTGGTGGCAAAGAACTGGAAAAGGATGGTATGTCCTTCAATTGGGGAATGGCTGAACAAACTGTGGTATATGCGGGTGATGGAATACTATTGTGCTCAAATGAATAATAAACTGGAGGAGTTCCAGGTGAACTGGAATGACCTCCAGGAACTGATGCAGATCGAAAGGAGCAGAGCAAGAAGAACATTGTACACAGAGACGGATATACTATGGTAAAATCAAATGTAATGGACTTCTGTACCAGCAACAGTGCAATTTCATATGACAGCTCTGAGGGATTTATGGTAAAGAACGCTACCCACATTCAGAGGAAGGAGAGGAAACATATAAGAAAAACATCTGCTTGAACGCATGGGTTAAGGTGGACATGACTGGGGATGTAGACTCAAAACTACCACACCAATGCAACTATCAACAATTTGGAAATAGGTCTTGATCAATGATACATGTTAAAACCAGTGGAAATGTGCATTGGCCATGGGTGGGGGGATACGGGGGGGGGTGAAGGCAAAAGTAGGAGCATGAATCATGTAATCATGTTAAAAATGAATATTAATAAATGTTAAAAAAAGAGCTATTGAACAAAAAACTATTGAGCACTTTTTGAGCAGGAGGATTCTCAAAAGCATTCCTCGTTAAGATTAAATTGGAAACTACAGATATTTGGAGAGCTGGGAGGAGACATGTCTGGAAGATCATTTATTAGTCTAAACCATTATACCTCGGCTGATAATAATACCAGAATAGTGTGTGATGTGAAAATGGAAAGGATGGATGAATTGGAAGATATTTCAGAGTGAAATCTACAGGATGGAAAGGTTGGACAGAAAGGTTGGATGAAAAGGTTGAACAACAGAGAGCACAGAAAGATGTAGTATAGGGACCAAGCCTGCTAACCGAGGACAATGTACCATTAAGACAACAGAATCGGGAGGAGCAGTTAGTTGGTTGAAGAGAAGATGAGTTTGGTCTTGAAGATGGTGGTTTTAACATGCCAGTGTAGTTATCCAGGCAGGAGAGGTGAGCGGGCAGTCGGAAATGTGGGACTGGAGTTCATATAACTTTTGTTTGGGTTACATTGACCAAAGAAATTAATCATAATTAAAAAGACGAGGTATAATTGGTTTTAAATGATTTCCCCTTGACTTGAAAGCCTTTTGTGTGATGATGTAATTATATCTTAAATGGTTACTTGTAAAAAAAAAAAAAAAAAGAATAAAGCACAGTAGCTACAAAATTCACTGACTTGATCATTCTATCAATTATAAGTGACTCCAGGCATGATTTCTTCTTTTTTTTACAGTACTATGTATTGATTCTAAGGCAAAAGAGTGATAAGGGGTAGGCAGTAGGGGTTAAGTGACTTGCCTAGGGTCACACAGCTAGGAAGAGTCTGAGGCCAGCCTTGAACCCTGGAACTCTTGTCCTCTGGACCTCTCTATCCACTGAGCAATCCAGCTGCCCTCTCCAGGCACAGTTTCAATGTATGTCAGCTATTAAATGATAAATAAAAGAAATTACACTTACTTTTATCTTAGGTAATCAAATTCTTAAGAATTTTGGCATTTAGGGGGGGCAGCTGGATGGCTCAGTGGATAGAGAGCCAGGCCTAGAGATGGGATGTCCTGGGTTAAAGTCTGAACTCAAATACTTCCTAGCTGTGTGACCCTGGGCAAGTCACTTAACTCCCATTGCCCAACCCTTACCACTCTTCTGCCTAAAAACCAATATACAGTATTGATTCTAAGACGGAAGGTAAGCATTTAAAAAAAAAGAATTGGGGCATTTAGTGGTAAACACCTGCTTTTTATTAGTCTATCACAACTGGAAGCCTTGCATTCTGTTTGTTTCCAGTAAACAATAACTAGAAGAAATTATTTGGATTTATTTGTCTTGACAATTATAGTTTGATGAAATGAATTATAATTCAGAGCATAACCTGTTCTATCACATATATTGAGCCAAACATTTAGCAATAAATAAGAACTATCATTTTTTGTCAAAATCAGAGTTATAATTACCAAGTGCTTTCTAAGCATAACATGCATTTGTTGGTATTTTTAAAAGCCTAGGCTTCTGTCATAAATTATGGGAAAATAAGAAAAATGTGCATAGAGATAATTGTATGAAATAGCACCAATAAAAACAAGTTTTTTGCATAACCTTAATTTATTATCCTTTGCCAAGCAGACAGTTTGAGACTATGACGGTCTAATAGGCAGAACAAGGTTTGCCATGGAGAGATCTTAAGGCTGTAGAAGAGAGGAGTCAAGGCTACTGGGTACCAAGCAAAACGAGACTTTTAGAATGAAGAATTTGACCAACAAGAGGCAGAAAACTATAACAGGATGCCCACCAGTAGGATATTAGCTACTGGATAGTTCTAGAATTCTGGAAAATGTAGCCCAGGATAGTAAGGGACAACACCTGGAATATTACGTCTTAGAACTGAGATCTCAGCATTATGGCTTCCTTAAGGGAGGAATTTGAAACACTGGAATCTGAACTCATAAAAATCTAAAGACTATAAGCTTTCTATCACCTCGTGCTTCTTCCTTCAAGCAGACATTTTAAAAATAAAAGTTGTTTTAAATTAAATGGGAATAGAGTGGGTGATGGGAGAGGAAAGGTGATTCTATAATTTTTTTTGGCTCAGTTCAACACTCTGTTATGAACCTACTTCATTCCAGGCACTATGCCAGGACTGGAAACCTATTATTAGCCAGCTCAGATTTGGACTGTATTTGTAAGGCACATTGAGTCATCCACAGTCATTTTTGGAGTACAAAGAGTTGGATGGCAGCACCAAAGCTATGTTATATATTCATCAGCCACCTGTTTAAGACTAGCACCTTTCTAAAATGATAACAGCCTTAGCCATATTTATATTTATATTCCAGAGAGTATGGAAAAGTATTGGTAAAAATGGATGGGTGGAATTCTTTTATTTCCACTGATCATTTAGTAAGTTGATAGCTTTAAGGGCAATTGAAATACCTTCAATAATTGGTTTAAAAAGTCTGAATTTAGGATTCTGGATTCAAATTCATACAAATTTATATTTTTAATTGCTGGGAATTAGGACTAACATACAATCAGATGAGAGGCAGAAAGGTGTAGTAGATAGAATGCTGGCTTTCAAGATACAAAGACCTGGGTTCAAGCCTTGCCTTTGACAAAGAGTAGCTATGCAACTGGACAAGTAACATACACTTTCGGTGCCCAAGACAACTCTTTCAAAGCTACAAGTTATGGCTAAGGTGGTCAATTGTCTCAGAGAGAGTTTTTACACAGGAAGTTCCTTTCACCAATAAAATCAGGGGTTTGGAATAAAAAAGATAAAGATAACTGAAGTAAAATAAAAATATTATATAAATCTCTTCTGTACTGAGTTATAGATGTCTACATAGGAAATATGTAGTAATTGTGTCAATTGGTCCAAAAGTAAATAAGATATACTTAAAGATTAAATTTTTTACATTTATTTCCCAATTTGTTCTTATTAAAAAGTATTATAAAGTAATTTGATCAATAAAAAATAATGAATTCATTTTTAGCTAAAATATCCAAATGAAAATGAAGAAATTTTGCTGTTTAGATCCATCATAGATGTGAACCTGCCAAAATTTTTGTCCCATGATCTACCACTTTTTGAGGTAAGAGCATTAATTTATATAATGCATCAAAATTCTTATAATATTATACTTTTCAACACCTCAATATGTCAAAATCTATGTTAGATATTTTACAAAATGAACAAAAATAGTATTTGCTCTATAAAACCACTTAGACCAAAATAGTATTCTCTTTCCTTTCTTGTATGCATGACTAACTATATTGAGTTAGATGGAAGTCAACAATTCAGGTCATTTATGAATTTAATAATTTGATTTTCCAGTCTTTGGTACAGAGTTTTGACAATGTTTATATTGAAGATAAAAAAAAAAAAACAACTTTAATGGGGGAGCTGGGTAGCTCAGTGGATTGAGAGCCAGGCCTAGAGACAGGAGGTCCTAGGTTCAAATCTGGCCTCAGACACTTCCCAGCTGTGTGACCCTGGGCAAGTCACTTGACCTCCATTGCCTGGCCCTTGCCACTCTCCTGCCTTGGAGCCAATATACAGTATTGGCTCCAAGGCAGAAGGTAAGGGTTTTTATTTAAAAACAAACAAAAAACCCTTTAAGATATTCGGCTACAGTTTAACACTAAGGAAAATTATCCTAAAATGAAAGTTTAAATTGTTTTTGTTTCCGTAGATAAAAGTAATGGAATTTATAGGAATGTGTAAAATAAAATTTGGTTTAAGAATCTTGATGTTTTTCAGGAACATATCTGGAAAAATTGACTAAAGATGTCTGAATAGTAAAAGTTTTTAAAATGTTACTTTTTCTCATCTTCATATTTCAGTAGGAAGAATTAAGGAAAGAGAGAAATTCATGCAAAATAGGTATTCCACAATATTTCCCAGCTATGTATATTTTAGGTTCTATATGTAGGCAGAGGTAAAGTTAGAACAAGGTCTCTAGGCCTTTGCCCAGGAATTGACATCTGATGTTGACTAGGAGATGTTTCCTTCTCAACATTCTATTGACTCTACCACCTAATTAATTGCCTCCTAGCAAATCCTTTCCCAACAACTTCCTCCCTTCCCTTAAAGTTAGTGCTTTCCTGTTTAGATTTTGACAACAGTGGAAAGAGCACTAAGCCTGTAGTCAAGAAGACCTGAGTTCAAACCAGCCTCAAACACTTACTAGCTATATGATCCTGGACAAGTCACTTCACCTGTCTGCCTCAGTTTCCCCATCTGTTAAATATGAATAATAATTTAGCAACTACTTCACAGACCTATTGTGATGATATAATGTGACAATATTCATAAAATGTTTAGCATAATGGCTGGCACAAAGTATGAGCTAAATAAATGCTTATTCCTTTCTGTTCCTCCCTGTAAAATTCCAAGTCATTCTTTCTGCTCCCCAGTAAGTTTAGTATCTGGATCAATGTTTCCTCATAAATCCCTCCTCTCTTTGAACCTCTTGTCCTCCATATTCTTCACTCTCCTCAATCTCTTTGACTTTTGTCTCTAGTCTACCTCATCTTAGACTTTTGCCTCATGCTACTGCCTGATCTAGTCTCAGCTCTCTATGTCTAGAGTTATCCAAAGAATATTTTTCAAGGGACTAAGGAAATATCTGAGGCTGGGAGAGCACTTCCATTGTGAGATAGACCAGACCAATAGCTTCTCCTTAAAACCACATTTAAAAACCAGTAGCAAGGGAACTTTTCTTCATTTATTATATAGCTGGCTTTGCAACCACTGCGTTTTTCAGTGGACTTAGGGCTCAACTACTTGTGTCTATTGCATATTCCAAACCCCAGAGGCACCAAGCCATGAGACAGAACATTGTGTTCCCTCCTATATCCTCAATACTTCAGGGATCTGATTTCATTGGTACAGTCCAGTGATGCAGATTGCAACCTTCTGTATATTCTAGATGATCTTTGAGATTTATTGTAGAGGAAAAATCATCACCCTTCTATCAGTCTGATAATAAGCCTCTCTCAAAATCTAGCTAAGCTAGTTCTTGGGTAATGGGAATATTACACACATTCTGTCACTACCATCACATACACTTTTAATCAGCCTTCTCAAAAAAATGCAAAGACTAGTGATTTCCCCAGGGATGACCCATGAGTCTGAGTAGCCTGATTCCAACAAGGGAGAAGACCAAGCAATTTGGAGAATGCAAAAAGAAAAAAGGCTTTCTCCCACCCTTTTATATCCAAGAAAGATTAGCTTTATATTTATATTATTATTATATTTATGCTTATATTCTTCAAGATCTTAATTTTCCATTATTAAAAAGAACAGTTTTCATTAGGGGGGAAGAGGGGAATATTGCTATTGCCACAATAAATATAAAATTACTAATGTAAGGAAAGGACTAGAGTAAAGGGTCCCCCTTCCATGTAGTGGGGTCTACCTGTGTCAAGTCTCATTAGACTTGAAAGGAGGCAGAAAAGACATTTCTAGCCTCTTTTTCCCCTTAAGAGAAAATGGGGTCTAGAAGCCACTACTCTATTCTCCTCAGAGAGGGATCCTGGGCTAGGAGTGTATCTTTCTTCTCACTTAAGTATTCTTTATCTAATAGATGTAATCAAGTTCCACCTAACTTTTTATTGCTTTCTCATTTTGGGAGGAAGGTTGACCATTGCCTACCTAATACAAGTTCGAGAATAAACACAGAGAATAGCAAAGAAATACACTTATCCATATCATAGCAAAAGAGAAGATATACGTGTGTAACACATATATGTATACATATATAATATATATGATAATATAAACTACACGACATAGAATAAAGGAACACTCCTATTGGGAGCAAGATAGCTCAACCAAGAAGGAGTCTTGAAACCACCTAAGGGGAAGTTCCCCAAAGTGTCTAGTGTAGCAAGCTTGGGACAGGGACATGATGGAGATTACCTGCTCTTCTCATGTCTTTCTTCTCACAATCTTTTCCTTCAGTAACCTAAAGTGGGGTTGCATCATCCATCTTCTCTCTTCAAGCTTAAGGAAGACTCTTGCTTGGAGGCTGCTGAAGGGAGACTCTTTATTGTAGAGTTTTCAAAGAAGTACACCTAGAATATTTTCACATATTCATTTGTGTTCACGTATGCATTTAAATGTTTGTAAATACATTTGTATAACATATAAATACTTGTTCTGTTGTCAAAATACTTTCATATTGCATTGATTTAAAATTTATATTTATATTAGATATTAGCACTAGCAAAATTTTAGTATCTTTGTGTATAACAAAATATAATAAATGTATACATTGAACTGTTCCTTTGACAGGGAATTACTTCAGATTTGTTTCCTGGAGTAAAGTTGCCTAAACCAGATTACAATGATTTATTGGCAGCTATTAAAGATAATTGTGATACAATGAATTTACAAATGACCAAATTCTTTTCTGAGAAGATCCTACAAGTATTCGAAATGATGATTGTACGCCATGGTTTTATGATTGTTGGAGAGCCCTTTGGAGGAAAGACAAGTTCATATCGAGTTTTAGCTGGTGCCTTGAATGATATTTGTGAAAAGGTAAGTACTATATAAGCTAAATATAGCTCACCAAAGGATTTTTGACATAGGTTAACATGAAGCAAATGTTTTGTAATATAAACATTGTATTAGCAAAACAAAGATGGCATTGCAATATTTTGGGTGAATCCCTCATTCCTTCAATCAGTATTTCATTTCTTCAGCATATGTTAATTTAGCCTCTGTTATGTGTATTAGACACATTACCTTCTAAGAATTTATAAAGTAGTTTAGAGATATAAGACACACAAATCCAAGGTTGATTCTAGATGCACATACAAGGATCAAATGAATAATTGTTATTGCCTGGTCATTTAGTAGAATCCAAATCTTCTTGACCCCTTGGAATTTCAAAGATATAGGAGTGGTTTGCCATTTCCTTCTCTTGCTCATGTTACAGATGAGGAAACTGAGGCAAATAGTATTAAGTGACTTGCCCAGGATTACACAGCTAATAAGTATCTGAAGCTATATTTGAACTCGGGCCTTCCTGATGCCTTTGGCATTCTATTCATTGTGCCATTTAGCTCCACCCCCCCCCCCATGAAGAAATGGAGTCTTAAGTGCTTATTAGATACCAAGCACTGGGAGTTAAATATAAGCTGTTCATGGAGAAACAAAACCCTTTTTTCAAGTCCCATCTACTTGTTGACTCAAACAGTATCAGATAGGTGACAAAGATTTCTGAGGATTTGTGGTATCTGGATATTTATAACTTATGGATGCCCTTCTGCCAAAGAAGGGGACCAATATCATAGTTATCGATTGATAAGGAAATAAAAATTTAATATAGCAAAGGAGAAGGCCAAATACTGGAAGAGCATTTGAAAAATGGAAAGCTTCCACTTTTCCAAGTTATTGAAATAGGAAGAAAGTGTGGTGCTGTGGACTGGGTGATTAAAATTAAATTGGGAAAAAGAAGAAACAGGGGGGTGAGAGGGAAGAAAATAGCTAGCAGGTTCATTGGATTGAAATCCAGGTCTGGAGCAAATCTAGCCTTAGACACTTTCTAATTGTATGACCCTGGGCAAGTCACTTAACCCTCATTGTCTAATCCTTATCCCTCTTCTGTTTTGGAACCAAGTCATGGTAATGATTATAAGACAGAATTTAAGGGAAAGAAAGGAAGGAAGGAAGGAAGGAAGGAAGGAAGGAAGGAAGGAAGGAAGGAAGGAAGAAAGGAAGGAAGGAAGGAAGGATAGTTGCTAATATGTTTTTAGAACTTAATCTCTGAATATCTTGTTTTTCTGTATGTGTGCCTAACTTGATACCATAAAAAGATTTTTGGACCCTGACAAGTCTTAAGTGGTTGGTCTGGGGTGGGCAGATAAGAGGAATCTACCAGAAGACATTAGTATTTTTAGCTGTCATGTCATACCATTCACTCATATTTGTAGTTCCATGTACACTTTATTGGATCATTTCCATTTGAATTGTTTGAAATTGGAATTAGGGTAGCTAGATTCCTGAATTCAAATCTGGCCTCAAATACTTACTAGTTGTGTGACCTTAGAGAAAGACACTTTACCTTGCTTACCTCAATTTTCTCATCTATAAAATGTGCATGAAAAGGAAATGGCATACCATTCCAGTATCTTTGCCAAGAAAATCCTAATTGGGGTCACAAAGAGTCAGACACAACTACTCAATAACTATACCTCTCTTTTATCCTATACTTGTAAAGCTGTTTTTTCAAAAAATTCAAGTGTAGAAATTTACATTTGCTTTTTATTAAATTTTATCTTATTTTCTTGGCTGGTAATTTTAACCAAGCTAGAATGGGGAAAACCAACTCTTTTCTGGTTATTTATGCCACTGAGCATGCAGATTTTTATTTCAGAGCATATGGCTAAGTGCATTTTTGGAGGACAGCTCATTGTAGGACTCAGCATCCTAAGTAATGCTGTCTCAACAGTATCTGGCCATATGGTCCTTCGTTCCTGATGTTGGACATTTTTGTCCTGCTCCATAACTGAGCCAGCTGCCACTGACCCAAGGGATATGTCTACTTAGGGAAGAATCCCTTCACAGGTCTCAGTTAATCTTGGGGGGGGGGGGACTAGAGAAAGTTAAGGCCCAGCCTGTTAAGCCACCAGAAGGTTGCTGTCTTAGAATGAACCCTGGCTCATAAGCAAGTCACTCTCTCGACTCCTTTCTGAGATTTGATATTCCCATAGAAGAAATAGTACAAGCCATAAATGTCAATTCTCATACATTTCCTCTGTACCATCGTCTCCCACTCAGTGGACTACTTTCCATGCTTTGAGGAAAATACAGTAGAGAGGTGGACTCATATGATTTATATGTGACATAAACCTTTTTTTTACATTAAGGGATTGATGGAAGAAAACAAGGTTCAAATTACTGTTATAAATCCCAAGTCAATAACTATGGGTCAGCTATATGGACAATTTGACTTAGTATCTCATGAATGGTCAGATGGTATCCTAGCAGTAAGCTTTAGAACATTTGCTTCTTCACAGGTAAGTATTCTATATTTTACCTTCAAATTATAATTAAGGACATGATGTTGTTTTTAATATCATTTCTTATATGGTTTTTCATCATTTTAAAAAATGTACATGTATAATTTGTGTTGTTTATTTACCACAGATTGCCAGTCACAGAGCCTGGCTTTTCTTAGCATGGGTCATGGGAATGGGCATTGTGAGTACTTTTTATGCTGTCAGAGGACCTGACATTGGACACTTAGTGGGAAATTGTAGAGAGAGAGAAGAAAAGAAAATGCCTGAGGAGAGAGAGGCACAGGGAACCTAGTAACTCCAATTCTCTTCTTCCTTGGTAAAAGAAACAAAGACCAAAAGTGCTATCCAAGTAGCAGATCCCAATTAAGTACCATAATAGCATTCCTATTTTTTACTCTTCACTTCTGTTTGCTACCACTTCTGTCTTTAGTTTTCTTTAGGTACACTCTAATAATAATAATTTCAGGTTTCATTCACAAATCTTTGAAAAGCACTGAGAAGAAAAAATTATAGATTTGCCAATTCCCAACTTTGGGGATGGGAGTCAGGGAGAAGAGAAGTATGTGCCTGCTGTTAACTGTGGGTTAATGCCATTCACAAGGGACAAAGTTCTGCAAAAAAAAAAAAAGAGAGACTACTGGTAGGACAAATAGTTTTTCTCAAGGTCATACTCAAAACAATGTCTCCATATCCCTTCACAATATATTTTTCTTCACCCATAGGAGCATTCATTAATGCAATCCCCTCCCAGGAGCAAAGCAAAACATCTTTCTCAGTCATTTCCCCTCTCTCCTCACCAACTCTCTGGCAGGCTCTTCTTTTCCTGGGAGACCAGGAAGGGTCTCTAATATCCCATTAATCTAGGACTCTTAAGAGACTAAGATTAAAGATTGGATTTCCTTACATGTCAGTTCTGGGTTTCAAGTGGCAAGTAAAAGGTGGATATGAGACAAGTGATCAGAAGGGTACCTGTGAAAAAGCATCTAGGAGGGAAAACATGGATTTTAAGATTTTAAAAACAATCAAAACCTAAATGGAACAAAGTTAGAATGGGGTAAAGGAACTCATCAAGTACTTGAATGCTCCTATGGGTCAATTATAGGGACTTTTTGGTGTCCTTCCCAGATGTTAGTGCCTTTTCCTCTGAAATTACCTTCCCATTTATTCTTCTGGTTTTTACATGTAGTCTACCCCATTAAACTGAGAGCTTCTTGAGGACAAGGGCAGTGGGCTTTTTGTTTTTTGTTTTGTTTTGTTATTTTGCTTTTCTTTGTATCCTCAGTACTTAGGATAATGCCAAGAACATGGTAAACAATTAATAAATGCTGTTTAACTGACTGGCTTTAAGCTGGGGATATCAGAGAAGACTTTATGGAGGAGATGATTCCTGACCTGGGACTTGAATGAGAAAGATTTTAGCAGGTTTGGAGGTCTGGAGAAAATGAATAAATTTGGATAAACATAGATAAAATTACCAGGAATTGGGAATGGCCTAAATGAATATTTTCAAAGTGGGAGAGAGTACAGGACAAGAACTGGAAACAGTTAAGAGTCCCAACTGGCTGGGATGTAGAGCATAGAGTGTGAAGGTAAATGTTATGAAGAAGGCCAAAATAGAGAATAATGGAATGACTGCATCAGTGCTGGTTCATCACTACTATATATAACTAAAAATCCATACTGGTTGATGAGATGCTTCATAAAAGGTAAGCGTGACTAGGATCAATTGGAAAAATTCTTGCTATTCCTGCATCTCTTGATTCCTAGAATCCTCCTGACCACTCCGATGTTCATGTATCTTAAAAAAATTTTTTTAAAAAAACTAACGATGTTGTCTTGGATAATATTTTGCTTTCTGAGGTCATTTTGGTAAAGGTAGTAAAGAAGAGCTCACCTATATTGTGTATTTGTCTGCATATGCACATACTTAGAGGGGAAGTAAGAAAAATGGTTTTAATATAGAACTATTGCTATATGGCCTTGCAAACCATACAAATGAGAATTCCCTTACTGTTTGGCTTTAGTACAGATTTATTTTTCTAATCCTAAAGCACTGTAAAGAATTCTACAAATGTAAAATAAAGTGAATATTGACAATGACTAATTTTAGCAACTTTAATTTTGGGAAAGATACTGTACATCTTGATAGATTAACACTACAGACAGGTTTCTGCTATAAATATAGCTATTTCAGTTGTAAATTGGGTTAGAGCAGGGGTCGGCAACGTATGGCTCTCGAGCCATATCTGGCTCTTTTGAGGGCCAGATATGGCTCTTTCTGCAGGAGCCATAAAGTCAATTTTTTTTCAGGCGCTGTTACAAGAGCACGCACTGTGAGTACTGTACGGCTCTCATGAAATTACATTTTAAAAAATGTGGCATTTATGGCTCTCTGGGCCAAAAAGGTTGCTGACCCCTGGGTTAGAGGATTATTTTTCTTTGATATTAATTTCCAGGAATACTTTTGCTTTTTCTAGATGAGTTTCATAACTTTTCTTAATTATTGATCTAATATTTAAAATGTTATCTTTTCCCCTTCCTCTTACCCCTAAATTTGTAATATAGTCTCCAGATAGAAAATGGTTGATTTTTGACGGACCTGTAGATGCAGTTTGGATTGAGAATATGAACACTGTTTTGGATGATAATAAAAAGCTATGTCTAATGAGTGGAGAGATCATCCAAATGTCAGCATCAATGAGCCTAATTTTTGAACCAATGGATTTAGAAGTGGCTTCACCTGCTACAGTAAGTTCTCCTATTTGTTTTATTTATATTTACAGAGTATAAAATTTTCAACATAATGTGATAATTTGGCAATGTCTTCTAAAAAATATATATATATTAGTGGAGTCATCAAATCATTTCTGCTAAGGAAATTTTTCTTGATAGACTATACTAAAATGAACACAAATATTTTACCTAATATGCTGAGATTCAATGGCAAATTTGAGATTCACAAATGATTTCCCTCTCATGTATTTTTAATCATGTTGGAAGTCAGATATTGAGAATTCAGAGAAATTATCTTTAGAATACTTATCTAAAATATTTTATATGGTTGTAGACAATAATATGTAATATGTAATTTGCATATGAGTTATTCTTTTCATAAATACCATCATGAAAATAAATAGTTATTTTCTTTCTTCCTCAACAGGTTTCTAGATGTGGTATGATTTATATGGAGCCTCACATATTAGGCTGGAGACCACTGATGTTATCTTGGCTAAATATTTTACCTGCTGGTATCGGTTCTCTTCATAAAGAATTTATAGCATCCTTATTTGACAGAATGGTCCCAGTTGCTGTTGAATTTGTTAGAAAACATACAAAGGTAGGAAAAGTAGGAGTTTTAAAGAATTTTTTAAAAGGAAAAATTGAAATTAACCAAAAAAGTATTTTCCCCAGTTAGTTTCTCTATATATAGTGGGTGCATTAATTTTGTCCATACAAAAGCTTTCAACTTCATGTAATCAAATTATCCATTTTATCTTTTGTAATTGCCTCAGCTCTTTATTTGGTTAAGAATATATACCCTATCTATTGTTGTGAAATATATGACTTCCAAATGAATGAGGCTGTAAACATATCTTTAAGTGATCTAAATTGTAAAATATAATTGCTTCCCTTGAAGATTTTTAGTGTGTAGAATTTGGGGGAGGGTTGGTTCATTTGTTTACAAAATAAATCTAAAATAAGTGATGTATTAGACTTTCACTTAAATTGGAAATAGTGTATGTTTGATGCCAAATTTAAAAGCTTCTGTTAGTAATGTCTTTCTGATTTTCAGGAATTGTCTCCTACATCAGATACAAACTTAGTTCGTTCTTTAATGAATCTAATGGACTGCCTGCTGGATGATTTTGGTGATGAAACAAAATATAAGGCCAGAGGTGATGGTGAAATTTATTCTGTGCTTGAGGTAAGGAAAATTATTTTTTTTTAAATTTTAAACCCTTAACTTCTGTGTATTGACTTATAGGTGGAAGAGTGGTAAGGGTAGGCAATGGGGGTCAAGTAACTTGCCCAGGGTCACACAGCTGGGAAGTGTCTGAGGCCGGATTTGAACCTAGGACCTCCCATCTCTAGGCCTGGCTCTAGGAAAATTATTTTTAACAACTCTTTGCTTAAAAATTGAAATCCCATTTTTTCCTTAATTTATCAACAACAATCCTCTTTCTCCTGAATATTAAAATTGAGTGGCAGAGTAGCTATTAAAGTTGAATGAGCATGCAGAGCATAAGAAGTAAAAACTAAAAGCTACAGTATGCCAGAATGCTGCTATTATTAGAACAATTTATAGTTTTCCTTTATTTTTTTTTGCTTGAATGATAAATACACTTAAATCTTTGTAGTCTCCAAGAAATATTTCAAGGATTTCTCTAAATTTATTTTTCACCAATATAGGGGGTTTTTCTGTTTTCATTGACCTGGTCTCTTGGAGCTACTTGTAAAGAGGATGACAGGTTGAGATTTGATGCAATTGTTAAAGAATTAATGAATGGACCAATTTCAGATGAAACCAGAAGTAAATACAAACTCCTGAGTGGTACCGAAAAGATGGCTGTAAAAACTTTATCTATCCCATTTCCCAAAGAAGGAACAATTTATGAATATCAATTCATCAGTGAGGTGAGATTTCTGAAAGAAAACTTACTTGCTTTTCTGAAAATTTTTATTGTGTAATAATGACTACATTAACTAATATGTGTGTCAAGCTTTACATATTGAAATATTTAATTCTGTCAGTTGTTCTGTAATCTTGTACAATTTTTAAAATTTAAAAAAATTCAGTGTATGAATTACAAAATTGACATTTGACCTCTTAAAATAAAATAAAAGCTTTGGTGCCTTAGTTGCGTTTTGGGCAAAATCTCTATTAGAAGTTTCCTCATATTTATATAATCATTTGCATCTGATAGTGGTTTAATTTACAAAACACTTTCACATGCATTATTTCATTTGATTTTTATAGCTTTATGAGGTTATCAGGACAGTTATTATTGTGCCCATTTCTCAGATAAGTAGAGATTAAATGTTTTACTGAAAGTCATAAAGATAGTATATGCTAGAGATGGGCCTCATTTTCCTATTTTCTGACTTAAAATATTGCATTCTTTTCACTATATAATAAATCCTATCTATTTATCTTACTGTCTATCTGTCTGTCTATATATATATATATATATATATATATATATATATATACATAGAGAGGGGGGCAGAAATGGGAATCATCTTCTTTATAGAAGTATAAGCTGTTTATCACATAATAGACAGTCTTGGGATTTGAACCCTGGACCTTCTGACCCCAGGTCTAGCACTCTAGCTATTATTCCATGCCATTTCTAACAGATCTCCTGTCTATACAATGACAAAAAGTATGTTGAGAAAGATAAAGGGGTACCTGAATATGTTGCTGTTATTTTTTTGGATCTGCCCTAAAAAGCATCTCACTAAAATAAGTGGTTCACACTGATGTAATATTTAATTTAATGATTTTATGGCATTGGGTTATATGTGTTTTAAGTTTATTTATCCAGCAGGTCTTTGTTTACTCCTTTATACCTTTAGGAGTTAAATAAGTAACCAGGGCCAGAATTTCACTTAATCCAACTTTAGGATCACACTCCTGGTTAGAATTTCCCATTTTTGAATTTCTTTATGCTGGTCTTTATAAGCAATATTTTTTGCTAAATAATAGAGTCAAGTTAAAAACTTTTATTTTCTATATATTTATTAGATTTATAAATTTAATTCTATACAGTAAACTTTAAGTCTTTAATCTCATTCATTCAACTTCAATGAAATATTCATGATAAAACCTTGTGATGTTAGTCTCTTACTCATATAATCTGAGCAGGTATTAAAGCTAATTTATCTGCCCAAAACACTACGATTTTCTTTTCTTTTTTTTTTTTTTTAACTCTTACCTTCTGTCTTGGAGTCAGCTCCAAGGCAGAAGAGTGGTAAGGGTAGGTAATAGGGGTCAAGTGACTTGCCCAGGGTCACATGGCTGGGAAGTGTCTGAGGCTAGATTTGAACCTAGGACCTCCCGTCTCTAGGCCTGACTCTCAATCCACTAAGCTACCCAGCTGCCCCCTCCCCAAAACACTACAATTTTCTAAGAGTTTATGGGTGAAAAATTATATGATTGACTTGTAATTATCTAAAGAAGTTCCATGCTGTTACTTAAACAATAAGTAAATCCAATTTTCTCAATACTATTGATTATTGAAATCATCAGTTATTGGCATGAGATTATCAGTTTCCTGATATTTTAAATAGTTTTTAGCTTTTTCTTTTACTTTATATAAAAAGGTAGCCTTGCTTCCTTGAATTTTTAAAATTTAAGTCTGAAACCTAGTATTGCTTGTTTAGAGAATCAAGCAAATGTATAAACATCTCATATTTTATATAATATGCTTTGTTTTTTCCAAAAGCTGAACAGAGCCTCTCTTTAAAAGTATACATTTCTAATATGCAGTATTTGACTATTTGTGGAGTATAGGGCACAGGACGATGGGAAGCATGGGTAGAGAGACTGGCATTAGCCCCTCCTATTCCTCGAGATGTGATGTTTAATGAAATCATTGTGCCAACTCTGGATACAATTAGATATTCTACGTTAATGAGTTTGCTGACTACACATCAGAAACCTTCAATATTTGTGGGACCAACAGGAACTGGGAAGAGTGTGTACATCATTGTGAGTATTATAAAAGTTTTCATTTAAAAATGAATGGTGTGATCTTCAAAATTGTAACAAAAGCTTCCTGAAGGAGCTAGATACGCATGTATATGTAACAATGAACATGAGGGAACATATATAAGTATTTGAGTGGATTGAGAGCCAGACCCAAAGATGAGAGGTCCCAGCTTCAAATCTGGCCTCAAACACTTCCTAGTGTTGTGACCCTGGACAAGTCACTTACCTCTTATTTCCTAACCCTTACCACTCTTTTGCCTTGGAACTAATCCACAGTATTGAGTCTAAAATGGAAAGTAAGGGTTTAAAAAAGTAAATTTGAAATATTTTTCTACTTTTACCAAGGAGAATGTTGGGTAAGTAGTTATTAATTTTGGTAACTGCTTAAAAAATGATGTTCTTGTAAGAGTCATTTTCTATCACTAATCAATAGCCTCAATTACATAGGAATATATCTCCCTTGAACTGTTTTTAAAATTAAGTAATATTGTTAGTCAATTTTATTATTTTTAAGCTGTGACAATAATGTAATGCAACTGAATTTCATGAGCTATTTGTAGAATTAATAATAATAGCTGGCATTTACATAGCATCTGCTTTATGTGCTAGACAATAGTCTAAACACTTTGCAAGTATGTCATTTGATCTTCACAGCCTTGGAAGGTAGATACTATTATTATTCCCATTTACAGATGAGGAGATTGAGGCAAACAGCAGTTAAGTAATTAGCACAGGATTATACAGCTAACAAGTTGTCTGAGGCCAGATTTGAATTCAGATCTTCCTGATTCCAGCCCAGTGCTCCATTGCTCTACCTGGTTGCCTCTTATTAGCGGAATCACTTTATTATCTCACTCCTCCTTCGAATGACAATTCCATCATTATCACTTTCATCCAGTTTCAGATCTTTCATCTATTAAGTATGCCCCAGAAATTCTTTCATTTCTGTCCTGTCTTTTCCCTTTCCACTGCCACTACTATAGTTCAAGTTTGTTGGTCTTACAGTAATTTCCAGAGTGGTCATCCTGCCTACCGTTTCTCCTCTATATTAAATCTATTTCATTACTACTGTCATAACACTGCTGCCAATTTATTTACTTCAGGTTTTTTTTTCCTGATCTGGCCATTCTCTTCTTCTAAAACATTCCTTGACTATTGATTACTTATCAAATTAAGCAGAAATTTCATTACTGGAATTCAATACTCCCTGGAATCTTTTTTCTATCTTCCATCCACTTTACCTACCATTTATTTCTACTTCCTACAACTACCCTTCATGGCAGCCAACATGGCCTAGTTTCTAACTGCATGGTACAATGGAAGTCATAGCACTTTATTTCAAATTCTTTTTTTGCTACTTACTACCTTGTTGACCTTGATCAAGTTATTTATCCCTTTGGGGTAAATGAGGAGGTCAGACTAGATGATCTTTACATTCCCTGCCTTATAGGTCAATGATACTATGACCCAAAACATGCTCCTATGCTTTTTCAACTCTAGTCATTGGCACATTTTATGTACTCTTTGTAGAGAAATATTTGTTGATTAATTAAGAGTTCATTAGGAAATGGGGTTAATTATAAAAATTTATTAATAGGTAGATTAGAGAGATGAATGAATTGGGTTTCTTTAAATCTGAATGGAATCTCAGAGATGATTGATGGGGGAGACTTTTCCCAAGGAGCTTTGAGAAAGACAGTTGGTTCAAGGAAGGTTATCCAAAGGGTGGCTCTGTGAGTTTGGAAAATCTTGGTGAATTCACATCCTGAAAAACCATCTTATCAGGCCAAAGGAAATTGTTGGGTGCAGTACCTGTGCTCGTCCCAATAGGTGGCAGCAAATCTGAACTGTTTGAGTGGACAAGGCAGTGGAATTTCTGACCAGCTGGAAATCAAATCTGAACAGCAGGAAAGATAACCCTGACTTATTCTTCTCTATTATAAGTTTATATTTTAGATTAGGATAGATTGATAAGGAATTTGGGGTTTAGATAAATAGGAAGAGAGTATAGGCTTGAATCTGAGGGAGAACCAAGTCCTTGCAGACCAGATTAGTTGGTGGTTATAGGTAGAATTTATTAGAATAAGGACTTTACATAAACATAAGAATTACTTTTCTACCTGTCTTCCTTTTACTTTACATTCCTTAATTTTATACCTACAATAAATTTTTCTAATTAACCCTATGTCCTAATGAACTCTTAATTAATTAATGAATATTTTTCTACATCTTTCACCTAGAATACCCTGATTTAACTCTATTGTCTCCATCCTTCAAATGCCCCCTCTTTAGAAAATTCTTTCCTAGTATGTTCACAACAAGATATGAGCTCTTCCTATTCTAAAATCCTATAATAGTTCTTTACCTGGAGTACACATAGCCCCAATGAACATATGGATAGACTTCAGAGGTTTATTCACTTGAATGGGGAAAATGACATCTTATTTCAATCTAGTTGGTTTCATTTGTAATCTTGTATATTTTTTTTCATGCATTTAAAAATATTATTTTAAAAGGGTATATTTCATCAGACAACAAAAACATCTGTGACACACAAAAAGGGGTTGAGAATCTCTGTCCTAAATCATTTTATTGGAGTTATTATCAGATTCTCCTTTTATATATAGTTATTTGGGTACCTGTCATATCCCCACAGTAGCGCTTATACCTTTTAAGAGCAGTGATCGTGTCTTAGTCTTCTTTGTGTCTCTCACAGAAGTAGTGCACAAAATAGATGTTCTGTGAATATTTGTTGAATTGAATTATATGTAGCTGAGACTGAGTAGGAGCCAAGATAGGGAACATTTTACTCCCTGCTATCATCAGCAAAGCTGTTTCCATGTATTATTTCCATATATTGTTCAAACGCATCCCTTCTGGCTAGCAAACTCCTACACTATTTATCCTCCCAATCCCAGTAATACTGAATCTGCAGCTGCCTCATCTCCCTTCTCCCAGTTCATACTTCTTGTTTTCTCATCTTCATCAGCCTCAACTTTACTGTTTTAGTTAGCTATTTCAGCTTTAACATAGAGTGGTGGCAGAATCAAAGGAAAAAAGGACCATATGAAGATAAAATTAGACTATGGCAAGACTGGATATGGCAGTAAGAGAGAATAAAAAGTTGAGGTGATATATAGTTTGTAAGCCTAGAAAACCAGAAAGATGCTGTTGCCTTTGAAAGTAATAAGAAAGTTAGGAAAGAGTGAAGGGTTTGGGGAGAAAGATAATACTAAGTTCATTTTTGGACATGTTGAGTTTACAATGACTATGGGATATCTGGTTTGAAATGTTCAATAAACAATTGAGGATGCAAGACTGGAGGTCAGAAGAAAGGTGAAAGCTGAATAAATAGACCCGAGAATAGAGATAACAGACTGTAACCATGGCTGGTGATGAGATGTCCAGTGAAATAGTAGAGAGGAAGGAGAGAACAGGGCCCAGGACAGAGTCCAGTGAGCATATCCTTGCCTGGTGGGCACAACCTGGATGAAAATCCAGCAGAGACTGAGAAGGCAAGAGGTCAGAGAGGTAGGTAAAAAACAGAGAGAAAGAGAAGAGGGTGATCATCATTGTCAACATCTGTAGAGAGGTCAAGAAGGATGAGGATTGAAAAAAGGTCATTAGATTTAGCAATTAAGAGATCATTGATAAATTTAGACACAGTTTCTTTTTAATAATGAAGTTGGAAGCCAGGCTCTAGCAAGTTAGACAGAATGAGAGGAAAGGAAGTGGCAGCACATATTATAGACAACCTTCACGAGGAGTTGAGCCATAAAAGGCAAGATAGCTGGTGATAGAGGACAGATCAAGGAAAGGTTTTTGAGGATGGAAGTTTTAGAACAGCAACATATACTAATTGTAAGCTATTCAAGTAGAATAATACTGATCACAAAATAAAAATTATTAAACAAAGCAGTGTTATTTTAGGAGCATATGCAAATCTCATTTTCCTAGGTGGTTCAAATGAAGTATTAATAAAATTGTTAAATGCTAATGACTTGGTTAACCACATAATTAGATTTAGTTTACAGAAAGGATAAGGGTGAGGGTAGGCAACTAGGTGGTACAGTGGATAGAGTGCTGGTCCTGGAGTCAAGAAGACTCATCTTCCTGTGGTCAAATCTGGCTTCAGACTCTTACTGACTGTGTGACCATGGGAAAGTCACTTAACCCTGTTTGTCTCAGTTGCTTATCTATAAAATGAGCTGGAGAAGGAAATGGCAAATAACTCAAGTATCTTTGTCAAGAAAACCCCAAATGTGGTCACAAAGAGTCAGACATGACTGAACCAAAACAACAAAGGTGAGGATATATGTTGATGGATTAATCTTAGAGTGATTTATAAGATTTTGGTTGCATTAAACCTGTTGTAGCTAATGAGCCCATAAAGTCATGTAATTTGCACATGTAACCCCAGTTCCAAAGATCGATGTCCTCTTTTTGAAGGATGTGCTGCATTCTCCTGTCAGAATCAGGGCAGAGCAGGTAAGAGCAAGAGAGAGAGTCCTTAATCCTTGCCCTTTCTTCAAGCTTTGGGTCTCTTCAAGTTTTGGGATAATCTCCTCAAAACTTTTTATTTAATTTTGTATGTGTAGGCTTTCTCTTTGTCACATGTTTTAGACTCTGCTTTTAGAAATAATACTTTTTTGAATAATGTTAAGCCAAATATAGTTCATTTCCAATTTCAAAAGTATTTTGCCACCATAAATTATTTAACCATTTTTTTTTATCTCAAAAGAGCATTACTGAACTGATGCACACTGAAGAAACTAGTTCCAAAGTCACATCTGTTAAAGCAGTCTACAAATAAATGGTCCTCTTTTATTAGAAAAAGATAGATAGATAGATAGATAGATAGATAGATAGATAGATAGATAGATAGATAGATAGACAGACAGACAGATAAAGGATTTATTAAGTGCTTACTCTGTTCCAAGAACTATGTGTGCTAACCTCTGGAATTACAAATAAAGGAAAAAAGAAAGAACCTGCCCTGAAGGAGCTTGCATTCTGATAGGAGAAGATACCACACAAAAGGGAATGGGAAGGTAGAGAGGTCCAGGAAATCTATAATTTTTACTCTGCCATTTTAGGCTAATTTTCAAATATCTCCTAAATTTTTACAAGTGGGTTGGGACCAGAAATATTTAAAGCTCCTGAGAATTTATAATGAAGGAAGAATGAGCTTACTGCACACAAATAGCCATGCATATGGGTATTCGCATACCCGCATAATTTGTAAGCAATGTGACTGATTTTCTAATGAATTGCATCCAAGTGTTTTGCAATTTAATTTTGTTTTTTAAGGAAATCCAATTTAACATCAAAAATTTTAAACTTCTTAGCTTATTTGTGATATAATTAAATCTTGCTTAAAGTTGTTATGAAACTTCTATCAGTTTAATTTCAGGCAGTGGTAATGATGTTTAGTTTTGTTTGAAAATTTATAAATTATAAACATTTTTTTCCTGTTACAGAATTTTCTTTTAAATAACTTGAACAAAGAGATCTATAAACCTCTGCTAATTAACTTCTCAGCACAGACTACAGCAGCTCAAACTCAGAACATTATCATGTCAAAGCTAGACAAAAGGCGAAAGGGAGTTTTTGGACCTCCTGTGGGCAAAAAAATGGTAATGAATCCTTTTTCTAATATGAACAATATATAAATTATTATTTGTATACAGTTATCATCAGAACAAGTTTTATTTTTAAGTCTAGAACTACTAATTAAGTCTAGATCTACACAGGTTTTGTATTTTTCTATTTTATTTTTAATGAAAGAAATGGGTACAAAAATAGTTGCATAGAGCTAAAAATTATGATGGTGCAAATTATTATTATGATTATGATTGTCAATAGAAAATACATAATATTAAAAATTTATCTATTCTAATCTAATTGAATAAGCTTCATTAGCTATGAGAATTCTTACTTTCTTTTTTTAAAACAAGTTTAATTAATTAATTTGGAATATTTTTCCATGGTTACATGATTTATGTTCTTTCTCTCCTCCCTCCCATAGCCAATGAGCAATTCCACTGGGTTTTACATGTGTCATTGATCAAGACCTACTTCCATATTATTGATATTTGCACTAGGTTGATCACTTAGTGTCTATATCCCCACTCATATCCCCCATCGACCCATGTGATCAAGCAGTTGTTTTTCTTCTGTGTTTCTACTCTTACAGTTCTTTCTCTGGATGTGGATAGCATTCTTTCTCAGAGGTTCCTCAGAGTTGTCCTGGATTATTGCACTGCTGCTAGTAGAGAAGTCTATTACAATTGATTGTGCCACAGTGTATCAGTCTCTGTGTATAACATTCTCCTGGTTCTGCTACTTTCACTCTCTCAACTCCTGGAGGTCGTTCCAGTTCACATGGAATTCCTCCAGTTCATTATTCCTTTTAGCATAATAGTATTCCATCACCAGCAGATAACACATTTTGTTCACCCATTCCCTAATCGAAGGGCATCCCCTCATTTTCCAATTTTTTGCTATCACAAAGAGCGCAACTATAAATATTTTTGTACAAGTCTTTTTCCTTATTATCTCTTTGGGGTATAAACCCAGCAATGGTATGGCTGGATCAAAGAGCAGGCAGTCTTTTAAAGCCCTTTGGGCATAGTTCCAAATTGCCATACAGAATGGTTGGATCAATTCACAAATCCACCAGCAATGCCCTAATGTCCCAATTTTGCCACATCCCCTCCAACATTTATTACTTTCCTTTGCTATCATGTTAGCTAATCTGCTAGTGTGAGGTAGTACCTCAGAGTTGTTTTGATTTACATTTCTCTAATTATAAGAGATTTAGAACACTTTTTCATGTGCTTATTGATAGTTTTGATTTCTTTAGAATTCCTACTTTCTTAATTCTCTATCTTCATCTGCTCACTTCTTTCTGATGATGCCTTTTTTTCAGATTACTCCAAATATTTTATATTCACATGTACATTTGTAATTAGATTAATTGTATATGGAGTGATATATGTATATGTGTGTATGTGTATACACACATATACATAACACACACGTGTAGATATTTATATTTTGTTTCCCCCATTCGAATATGTGTTATTTGAAAGCAAGGACTATTTTGTCTCTCTCTGTATACCCAGCACTTAGCTCCATGCCTGGAACATAGTGAGCACTTAATAAATGTTAGCTTACTGATTTTTTCACTGGCCATTGAAGCGTTAGCACTGTTTTACTACCATCTGAATAAAATAGTCTATCTCTATTCCCTTGTTTCTGACCATTTTGACTTTCATTTTTTATTTATTATGCCATATTTCATAGGCAATTTCGTTAAATTCCACAGAATGAATTATCTTCTTATAACACCTAGTACTATTATCTCTACATCTTAATCCAGGTCTGTGTTGACCTCTGTATTTCAAAGGATTATCATCTGTAAAATGAGGGAAGAGAAGCAAAGAATCTGTAGGATCCTGACCAGCTCTAAGTTCTGTAACCACTTCTGTGATAATTTCTCCTATCTATTTAACATTCAACTTCATTACTGTTCATGCTTGAGGTCATATTAAAACTGTTTTAGCTAATTTGTGGATTCTTGCAAGATTATTGAAAGATTATGTGGAAATAGATTGATAGTCACAGTGTTATGTGGAAACTAGTTAAGAATAACAACTTATCTGGCCCAGTATATTTAGGTAGAGTAGAATGAAAGATTGTTATGAGGATTAAATGAGGTAATATTTACAAAGTATTTATCTCACAGTGTCTGACACATGGTAGGTGTTGTATAAATATTGGTTATTATTATTATTATTATTATATGCAAGATCATGAGTGCTTATTTAAAATCTACCTTGTAAAAACATTTTAATAGTGTAAAATTTTTTTGGTACTATATTAATTTCTATATAAGGGTAAGTGAGAATTTCTGTGTCTGGTCCTGGGTCAGAGATTCTATCCAGTCTACTGCTTTTTGCATTTTCTTTGTCCTTAGAAATCCCAATGAATGTCTGCCTTTTAAATTTGATTAATAAATGAAGATAACAAGGATTCTTTTCCTGCCTACATGATGATCATCATTTGTTGGTGTGGGGAAGGGCTGAGAATTTGATGGATCATCTCCTAATTAATTATTTACCAATTAGAGATGTCTTGGGACATTTAAGGGAGGAGCTGAATAATGAGATCCCCAAAGAGTATATAAATATTTGATCCAGGAAGGAGGACTTTGGTCTTTGAGAAGGGCAATGACTTGTCAGTTTATTGGTTATGATGCTGGCTTAATCAATAAACTGATATTCTTTTTCCAAAATTAGTCTCTTGGAATAATTTTAATTGCAACAACAAGTACCAGAAAAGTTTAACCTACAGATATTTCAACAAATGAGAGTAATTTATATTAGGAATGGATTATAATAACTTTGGATTGAGTACTTTTTCATATATTGAAAAATGTCTACTTTTGAACCTCAGTTAGAATCTTAGGTAGGGCCAACTGTGTGTAGTTAACCTGATTAGGCACTTTTAATCAATTAAATTATTGATTGGTCAATCTGATTTAGTCTTTAAGATAGATTTTTAAAAAATTGAACCACTTAGTTCACATTTACTCTTAATTGATCCAGTTAATTTCTCTGTATTAGTTTTATAATAAAAATCAGAGAATCAACCACATTTTCGATACATTCAAAACTTAAGGTTGCATATTAAGATTCAAGTCATAATTAAAAATTAAGAAGACATGCATAGATAATCATGAAATTCTTACCAAAAATGTTTCTTCGTCAAGAATAAAATATTTGACAAAATTATCTGCATAATTATCTTTACTATCATTTTACTTTATCCACTTGGGAAACTATCCTCTGGTTTTCCTTTAGTGAAAGAAATAGGATTTCCCTGTAAATGACTGCTTGTTTATGCTCTTTATAGATTTCCTTAACTTGTCTTACATTACAAGATAATAAAACCCAATTGGTGAGACTGATTTTGTCTCATGTTACCAGGACACTTGTGTAATACAAATTGGTGTAATTCACCAATCGTAATTGTTAACTACTCTATGATAGGCATCTACTTCTAGTGACAGAATCTGTTCATAGACAGAAATGTGCTCTTTTCCATTCACAGTTTTATTCCATTTAACAAACATTTCTTAAGTGCCTACTTTGTGTAGAACTCTGCTTGGTGTTAAGGGAAAGAAATATTTAAATAAGACCATATACTTTCGTGAAGCTTCTTGTAAATACTGGAAATATAGATTTGTGAGTCACCTCCAAAGAGATGACACTGTGAGAGACTGAAATTTCTATGGCAAAGAATGTAAAGAGAGAAAAGAAGAGAGCCAATCAACTCTGTAGAAAATTAACAGTTAAAGTCTGGAGGAAGAAAGAAAAACCAGGAAAAGAACAGAAAAAAATGGAGCTAGGAGAACTAGAAGAGTGTGGTATCTCCAGCCAAAGAAGAAGAAAGCATGTAGACACTAGTAGTCAGAGCAGCCCTTGAAACCATATTTTATCTCGGCCTTTTCCTCTGCATCTTTTTATGGCTACCTTGTTGAATAGAGATTTCATATGACCTTTTATAACTCCATTGTTTCCCCCCATTTTTTCCTGAATCTTACCTTAAGGTTTTAAGGTTTCTTTCCCACCGGCTCACAGCCATCAGCTTCCTACAACTATTTTGTTCCTTTTTTCAAACTAATCTCTCCAGGAGAAGGGTGTGTAGAGTTTAGCTGAAATAAGTCTGCATTTTATGTTGACTGTCAAGACCTTTGTACACATATCCAGCGGCTCATATAGGATTTAAGTTCTTGAAATCATCCTGTGGCCAAGATGATATCCTCCTGATTGACAGTGAAAATTCATGCAAGAGAAGGTTTATCCTTTCAGTTTAGTTTCTTGTAGAAATTCCTATCAAATAAATATGTGTCAGCTTGATACGTAATAAGTTTCATCCATTTTATTAAATAGTCTCTAGCAGTTAATAGTGTCAAAAGCTACAGGTAGGTCAGGAAGGATTAGGACTCAAGAAAAACACTAGAATACCTGATACATAATAATAAACTAACAAATATTCTAGTTTCTTATCCATATGTGACCTATTCATCCATGTTTCCTTCTTCCTTCCTTTCTTCCTTCCTTCCATTCACCCATCCTTTCTTTCATCCTTTCTTCTGTCCTTTCTGTCTTTCTTGCTACATCTTACTGGTTATTTTTAAGAAAAAAACATTTTTAGAGAAGTTGCGATGGACACCAGACTACAAATAGTTGAAATCTGAATAGTGAGAAATTGAGGATATTAGGCATAGCCTACATTTCTAAGATGTATGACAGTGACAGATGGGCTAGAAGGCTAAGGGGAAGGCTTTTTTAGAATTGAAGAAACCCGAATACATAACTAGAGTCTTATGAAAAGCAATCAATGGAGCAGAAAATATTAAAATGCATGAGAGTGAGGTGATAATTAATGGAGCAAAGTCCTGAAAAAGGAGGGAAAGGAAGGCCTGGCCTTGACAAAGAATAGAAACACTTCATCTTACAAGATAGGTTTGAAAAAGGAGAAAATGAGGGAAGACCCTGAGAAATTCTGAGTAGGTATGGAAGAAAAGAATTAAGAAAATCATTCCAGTTTTTCTCCATAAAGCAGAGGGCTTCATCATCTACTTTAACTGTGGTGAAATATAGGAGGCCTCTTGAGGGAAGTCAAGGTTTGAAACAGTCTGTATGTGAAATGAGGTTTACAAACACACAATCATATTTGCAGAACTTCACATTTTTCCTATTTTTTAAATGAGTTTCTTAGAGGTAGCATGCTATAGAGAAAAGGGAACTAGATTTGGAATAAAATATTTGGGTTCAAATCTCATTTCTGTCATTTAACATTCCTGTAATCTTGTCCAAGCCACTAAATTACTCTTTGAGCCTCAGTACCTTCATTTGTAAAATAATAGGGATTGGACTGCATGGCTCTGAGGTGCCTATGGTCCTAAGTAGCTGCTTTTACTAGTAAGACCTCTGCTAGGATATGGTAATTCCAAGACAAAAATGAAATAGTACATATCCTTTATATTAATTCTATTTGAAATGTATAACTTGTACACAGATAAGTATAACGCATAGTAGTTTGAAGTAAAACAGAGCATTAAAACCTGGGAAGAGTAGAGACTGCACAACATAAATGGCAGCTGAATTTGGGACTGAAATAAGAGAAGGATTCTAAGAAACAGAGATGAAGCTAGGAGGTGTTAGGGAAGAGGGAAGAAGGAAAACTTGCATGAAGCAATAGAGGCAGAGAGATGAACTTTCAGGTTTGGGGAGCAGCTAAAAGTCTAGTTTGACTGTAGTAGAGAACATATGAAAAGGAATAATAATAAATAAGGCTGTAAAGGAAGATTTTAGCCAAATTATATAAGTGCCAGATTAAGAAATGAATATTTTATCCCTCAAGCACTAGGGAGTCATTGAAGGTTCTGGGGCAGAGGAATTGGATACTTTATGTATCTCAAGATTTTTCCCTGTATACAACTAAACAAAAATGAGAAGAAATATTTGTCCACAAATAGTACATTAATTCTGAAAATTGGGGTATAATCTGGGAATCTCATTATTTTAATTATAATTTTTAGGTTGTCTTTGTGGATGATGTAAACATGCCAGCCCGGGAAGTATATGGTGCTCAGCCACCAGTTGAATTACTTCGCCAGTGGTTAGATCATTGGAATTGGTATGATCTTAAAGATTGTTCCATGATTAAACTTGTGGATATTCAAATCATGTGTGCTATGGGACCTCCAGGTAAATTTTCTCTGAATTTGCAATAATAAACAAACAAACCATAGTATCTTGCAGACAGTATGATTTCCCCAAGACACTCCCCCACCTCCCACATTGAACAGGTTGGAATCTGATTGATTCTTATGTATGTTGGCCATATATGATATATATATTTATGCATTATATGTGTGCCTAGTAGTGTTTAATTTTTTTAATTATAAGCTTCACAAATATCAACCAACATTAATATTTCAATATCCAGAAAATAACATAGTGATTACATATGAAATTATCAATTTCTGTCATGCAGTTTTAAAAGTCTACATTAAATTTAATACAATAAAAGCCAAAACTTTCCTTCTTACCTTCTTTTGAATTTTCAGAATTATGTACTTTTCTGTACATTGTTTAATGCTTCAATAGTGCTCTTTTTTGTTCTTTTGCATCTGTTACTACTCACGAACTCCCACCACCTATCTATGATTGATATTTTAATTTATATTGTATCATGTTTTATACTTACATGATGTACTAGACATTGGCAATCTATAGGTGATCTTTGGTAGCTTTGTTGCCATCAGTGGGGCCCTATGAAAAATTACAAAGTAGACTAAGATGGTTTTTGAAAGTCTTTTCCCCCCCACTATCTGATACTCACTCTTCTGTGCTTTTCAGGTATCCAGCATACTAATGTGCCTCCTAAACCTGTCCAAAGCTCTTTGTTGTGGCTCCCCTAAAATCTGCTTGCTCTTGGAGTATTTCATTCTTCATGATAGCCCTTCAGTCTTCTCCCTTCTCAATTAAAAAAAAAATCATTCTCAAGAGGTCCCATTCACTATTTCTTTTTACCTCAGTTTAGTTTTACTAATCTGGTTAAAGTGATTCAGAGTAAGTGATCAACAGTGTGAATGGCCAATAACCTTAGGCCTCACTTTAAGAATACTAACAAATAAAAGCTTGTTAATCCAAATATGGATCTAGTTGATAGAATGGGTGTGCAAGATATTTTTGAGGACGGATACTTTCCCAGTTCCATGGGCTCTTTTTAAACATCCATCATCCCATCTATGTTATTCCATGTCTCTCTGGGCAGAATAATGGTGTCAGGTTGGACCACTGGGTTCTACAACCTCTAACACCATATTTTCTGAAGAGAGAATATATTTCCTATCTGATTTCTTTAAGAAGAGACAGAAGGCAAGACTGAGTTTAGATAATCTCCTCCATGCTGCTAGACATGAAGCTATCTATGTTTGTTAAGGTACATATATGTATGCATGTCTTCTAAAAGTATGGTATGGTAAAAAAAAAAAAGATTGACTTGGATTTAGAAGTTATGGAGTAAATGTGGCTTTGCCACTTACTGTGAAGCCTTGGACAGGTGGCATAGAATCTCAGGGTTTAAATTTCCTCATCTATAAAATGGGGCAGGAGTTGTAGGAAGGGCATGACTATTAAGATCCTTTGGGGCTCTCAAGCGATGGATTAAGTCCATACATTCAGTTCTTCCAGTTACTTGATTTTGTTTTGTCATTTTTTTAGAAACATAACTCCCATATTACTCAGGGTTCAATTGTACTAATAGTGGACAAGGATATCATTCTTTACACAAAGAATGTTTGTTGCAAATTTGTATTTACATGAAAGATGTATCAGGGAGTGATTTCACATATTTAAAATCCTTTACCAAAAAGATTTGCCAAAGGATTATTTTAACAAAATTTCCCAATGTGCACAAAATATGATAAAATTTTAAAATATTTTCTGAAACAATTATTGCATTTACCATGTATAATAAGGTATAATGTACTTATTATAAGCATCTGAGCAAAATTAATTGAGCTTTTTTAAAAGGGTGAATGGAGCTTTGTGGGAATGTTCTTTTTTATTGGGAAGGAGAGAAAAAGAAGGGCAGATGTGGAAAATGGAGTACTCCAGTTAAGAGCAGATTTTAGGGGAGCCCCAATGATGTTCTTTGAACAGGCTTAGGAGGCAGCATTAGTGTGCTGGGTGGCTGAAAAGCATGAAAGAGTGGGTATCATATACTGGAAAAAAAAGATAAAGAAAGACTTCCAAAACTTTATAGGTATGTAAAATTCAGCGTCCAACAAACTATTTGATGAAATTTCAAGGAAATTCACTTTATGGGAGTTTGGAGGATGCTAAGATAAGCTGAATGTTTGGCTATTTAAATCTAGACAAATTAAATTTTAGTCTTATTCACTGGCAGGTTTAAAGGATAATCTGATGCTTCTGGTCCTGATACAGAGATGAGCCATGTAAATGTACTGTGAAAAACAAAAGCAATGAATTGTCTGCCAGATCTGATTTCTCCTAGAGATTTCAACCTAATCTAAGACAAAGTCTACATAACTGTAGATAACAAGTATTCTGATAAAGTGAAAACAATAGCCCCATAGTCAAAAGTTTTTGAGACACTCAACTCTGCTAAATAGATTAGATGACTATTTACCCATTGCTTCAGTCTATTCTGTGCAAATTTTACCATCTGGAAAGTTTCTTCAGCATGTAAAAATTTTAAAGTTAAATGAGCACTTAGAAGTTTCATTTTGTTATTAACATTGTACTTTCCGATATTTAGGTGGTGGGAGAAACCCAGTCACTCCTCGATATATGCGGCATTTTAATATTATCACCATCAATGAATTTGATGATAATGCCATGTATACGATTTTCTCTAGAATCTTAAACTGGCATTTCAATATTTGGTAAGTAGATTTCTTCCCACTGAGAATTGTAAAATCCTTGGATAGCCCATGAAACCAGTTTTCTGGAGTTCTAAAATAAGTGGCCTAGAATTCATCTGTATATTAGTCTGGTTTCCCTAGTGCAGTGATGGGCAAACTACGGCCCTTGGGCCAGATGTGGCCATCTGAAATGTTCTATCTGGAGGGGTGACATTATTCCTAATCTGACGAATACAATGAGTAGGATACAATACAATAAAACTTCGAAAGAGTTGCCTTAGAAATAGACTAACGGATAAGCATTTCCTTTCCTTTGGCCCCCTCTTTAAAAAGTTTGCCCATCACTGCTCTAGTGGACTATGGCCATCTCCCAGATTAATTTAGAGATTATGGTGAAGGAGAAGGAAGAAGTACTGGCTCCTAGTTGAGATACCACAGAAACAAAGAACCAGTTCTTAGAAACTAAAACTTAATCTTTAACCTACCCATTTTTACTTTCTCTCTCTCTCTCTCTCTCTCTCTCTCTCTCTCTCTCTCTCTCTCTCTCTC
>NC_058132.1:217929330-218077055 GCF_016433145.1 Gracilinanus agilis
CTCTCTCTCTCTCTCTCTCTCTCTCTCTCTCTCTCTCTCTCTCTCTCCTTGCCCCAATCTCCCTCCCACTCCCTCTATCTCTATCTTTGTCTCTTTCTCTCTCAATGTCCCTTATAAAATGAAGGTAGCACTGGGTTCCAGTTCTATTGACAGCATGAGTAAATATAGAAAACCCCTTAATGCCTCCCATTTGTGAAATCAGGAACATTCAAAATTATCTATAAAATCCCTTCCAGTTCTAAATGCTATCCTCCTTTTTTCCTTTATTTTAACCAAACCTACCTTCTGACTAGTTTTCACCAAAGAGATTAGCTACAATTGTGCCATAAAATTAAGTATTGTATTAATGAGGAAAGCTCCTACTTCAAGATTGGGTAAGAATCTAGTTTCTTATTTATTAACTTTTTGGTTCTCTGTCTCTGTGATCTTGAGTAAGTTATATAAAATGAAAATAATATATGACTTACTGATTTTCCAAGATTACCATGAGTGAAGAGAAAGAGAACAAATTTGAAATGGCTTTGAAAGAAAGAATTATTTATTATTATTAGCAACTACTGCTTTGAGAAACAAAAACTCTGAACTTTCCAGAAAAAATAAATCATCATCAGTTATCCAAATTTTCATTTTAACAATGTGTAGTATACACTGTACATTCCTCAAACATTTTCTTTTGCTATTTAGCTACCCCTTCCCATCAGAGTTTTCAACCTTGACTGACAACATTGTCAATAGTACTATGACTGTGTATAAGGAAGCAATGAAGAATCTTTTACCAACTCCAGCTAAATCACACTACCTGTTCAACCTCCGTGATTTCTCTCGAGTCATTCAGGGTGTTTGTTTGTCAAGACCTGAAACCGCAGAAAGCCAAGGAACAATTAAACGCCTTTGGGTACATGAGGTAAATTTTAATGTAATAGAAAGCTTGATGAAGTTGGGCAAAGATCATTTATACCAAAACATTAAGATGAAAAATGAAAAATCCAGGCATTCTACTTCACTCATTCAACAAAGATACGTTGAGTAATGATTATTTGCAAGGTATTTTGCTAGGCACTGTGAGGACACAAAGAGGGAATGTGTAGTTATCATAAAAACAAAACCTTCAGATTGCTGATAGAAGTTTTCCCTTTTCATTGGAATGTTTTTCATGTGGTATGCATGTAATAATTCTGAAATTTGTTATTATTGAAAATGATGAGGGCCGAGATCAAAAGGAATAATAGTATTTTAATAAAAGCCATGCTGATAGAGATAAACTGACCACGCACCTGTAAGAAACCTATTCCAACCTCACCTCCGCCATTTACCTTTCCTCTCTCCGCAAGCTCCGGTAGCTAAAGAGGCCAGTAGCTAAAGAGGCAGGTAGCTAAAGAGGAAATTCCTCCTCACCCCGGAGATTTAAACTGTCCTCTGCGTGGAGACGTAGGCGTCCCCACGCCCAAAGAACCGGAACCGGAAACCAGTTGGACCACGGGAAATGTAGTTTTAAGGACCCCCACAGGTCCACAGAAGTTTGTCAAACACTATATTGAGGTTCAATCCTTCCAAATAGAACCCCAGGTGATTTTAACTAACACAAATTACTGTTTTCTCTTCTTTGAAATGTCCTCCCTCCTGCCTATTTGAATCTTAGAATGTTGTAAAATAAGCAATGTCTCTGACAATATCTTTAAATACATTACCTCTTAGTTTGACTTCTAATTAAACTAGCTCTGGAGAAGAAACAATTTTATTTATAAGCTGGTTTTAACTCATTTACTTGTTTTCATTGTTGAAAGTAGGTGCTAATAGAATTGCAAAGGAATCTGCTTTTCATTAATGCTTCATTGTGGTATGGAGGTGATCCTTGAATCCTACATCAGTGGATTATAAGCTCCGAAAATTTTTCCAATGCTGGAAAGGATTCAAATATTGTCCCAGTGACCAACTGTATCTGCCCTCACTGGAACAAGCTAGCTAACAAATAAGAGAATCAGCCCATCAGTTGACAAATTCTTTGGTTATATGCAATTCAAGAAAACAAAAAAAAAAATTTAAATGGCCCTCCCTGTGCATCCCTTTTTTCCTTCCATAAGTGGTGGAGTCACAGAAAAAAGGCAAGGGGTTCCCAGAATTGCACTGTTTTTAGGCTGTTTATAAACATTAATTATCATAATTCCAAATATCCTACCTTGGTCCAATTACCAATGTGTCAATATCAACATGGAAGAAGTGAACCAAACTGAAAAATCAATAGATTTTTCTTATGATAAACAAAATAAGAAGAGAAGAGAAAGTTGTAGGACGTGGAAAGGTAGCTCTAATGTTCTCTTTAGAGATGCTAACAAGTTGATGGGCTTTGTTACAAGAAACTGCATTTCATGAGACGTGTTTTTTTCTTTATGTGATGAGCCTAAGCAAAAAATCCTCACAAAGATAACTGCAACTTATGTAGCAACATCTGCTAATGGTAAAGTTATATTTTACATAATTTTGCCAAATCCTCTAAAACAAATCAAGTTATATTTTGACACTTAGTTATTTCAATGAAAAAAACTTGGTATAAGAGAGGGTAACAAAAATACATATTTTTGGAATATATAGAAAATGGAAATGGAATAATTTTTGGAATATATGGAAAATATGGCATGGATTTGAGAAACAAGAGCCCAAAGTCTTATAAAAGCCTAGAGTCTATATACCTTGAATTCCTTCTTCCAGTAAAGTGTTGTAAGACTTTGGCCATGGCAACAGAAAGGAAGTGAATAAGCATTATTTTATTTGATCAACTAGTTGACTCCACACAAGATTCAAAATAATAAAACTGCCCCTTAATAAATGGGAAGTAAGTGGTTGTATTAGAATTGGCCATCTATGTTACTGTCAAATCAATTTACTAAAAGAGCGAAGGTCAAAATCAATGTCAAATTATGACATCATGAAACAAAAGCTTTTGTCTGACCTTATTCAAATGAGCCAATAATGCCAAAACTGAGAAATTTTAAAAAGTCACACTATATACCACAATATTGACATTCTTAAAAATAAAAGATTTAATCATTGTTAAATTACCTACCAAAGAGGATAAAGAGAACCCAGATATAAGCTTAGCCAGCAAATAAATGGTGTTCTTGTCCAGCCATAAGAGATGGAGGCCTAGAACAACACCATATTAGAAGACAAACTAATTCATCAAATTTTACTGAGAAGGACAGTGATAAATTATGAGCATTGTTCCTTTTTTAAATCAAAAAAGCAGCTGAAGTAAAAAATCCACAGAATACTTGGAGAGTGAAATAATAATAATAATACATTTATACATTACTGTGAGATTTGCAGTATGTTAGATTTGCATTCATTCTCATTTAATGCTCATTGAGCCACACTGGACCGAGGACAACAAAGAACTGTACAATGCAACAAATAGGTCGATATTTTTATTGGATGGTCTGGTTCCCAATATGTTATAAAAAGAATTAGAAATGGCATTTGAGAAAGAGTAGCTGGACAAAACAAAGAGCAAGCTTAGGAAATCTCTAGTGGAGATTATATGATCTTGAAAACAATGAAGAATTGCTTTTACAGATGTCTCAGAGCAGGGAATTTGTAAGCTCCATGAGGGTAGGAATGTAATTTTATTCCTTTTAAAATAATATCAGCATATTTCCTTAGATCATAGTAAATTTTCAATAAATATTTTTGAATTAATTTTATAATCTAATGCAAAGTGAAAAATTAAGTAGACATAGTTTAAGCTTAATTTTATTTATTTATTTATTATTTTTTATTTATTATTTATTATTTATTTATTTATTTATTTATTTATTATTATCCCTTCTTGTACATTTTAATAATTTGGATTAGCTATTATGATTTTATTAAATAGTTTTTAGATTTTATTTTAGGAAATTGAGATAAGATGTTTTTATGGACTTAAATTCTTGCAACTTTTAATTTCCCATTTAAGTGATATTTAGACTATAAATTTATGATTCCAAAAGAGTTAAACAGTGCATTTAATTCAGTGGTGTTATGATTAAAAATCAGGATGGCTGATATTAGAAGGGAGAATAGTATTTTAATAAAAGCCATGCTGATAGAGATAAAATCATTAGACCACGCGCCTGTAAGTATTCAAACTCCTGCCTTAGCCATTTTACCTTTCGTACCTTTGCGCGCTCAGGTAGCTAAAGAGGAAGTTCAAAGTCACTTCCCCCTATTTAAAACAGTCCCTCACTTTGAATATGTAATCCAAAAATAGGAAACCCATTGGACCACGGGAAATGTAGTTTTAAGGTCCCCCACACTATATTGAGGTTCAATCCTTCCAGATAGAACCCTAGGTGATTTTAACTAACACAGTGGTTGGTGCTATGTAGACAAAAAATGATTGTTTGGACATATTTTTCATATCCAACATTTTTTTGGTGAAGATATAAAAGAATGGGACTAGGTAAAATTATTAAGTATGTCTAGTCATATGCTTTCTTCTATTAAAAGTCTTCTAAGAAATCACCTCAGAAAGTTTAGCAACATCTGCTGGTAGAATTCTTTTTGCACCAAAAATACCTGATCTCTGTGACATTTTAGCAGTGATAGTCAAAGATGAATGAGAAAAACCAAGGAAACACGGTAGGACATGTCCTCCTGGTTTCCCTATCTAGAGAAAAGGAGTCCAAGAAGAACATGAGAAGGCATCCAGTTGCCAGTGATCTCTTAATTGTCAAATCTAATGACCTTTTCTCAATCTTGAGAATCAACAAGATAATTTGTCTACGTTTCTTTGTTCCCTTTCTTATGGCCAGTAAGAAATGGAAGAAGAAATGTAGACAAATTATCTTGTTGATTCTCGCCTCAATGAGAGCAGAGAATATGGTTTCTTTTAATAAATTAAATTATCTTAGAGTTTAAAACATTCAGAAATCCATTAGAGATATATTTTTCTGAATTTTTCAAACTCCTCTGTCCATCTTTCCCATTCCTCCAGAATGAATGAGAGAGATTTATTTTCTTCAAAATTCCATTGTGACCACAGACAAATACAACAATAAAACTTAAGATTCAAATTGATCAGAGACACGTAGACACAACATATAGACACACAGACTGATCAAGGACACATTTCCCATGCATTTCACACGTACTCTAACAAATATATGACATCCTATCAAAAGATCAACAAATCACATCCTTCATTGCTAAAGAAATCTGGAGAAAAAAGAAAGCTTATTATTCAGAGAATTGGTTAACTCTAGCAAGGAACTGGCTAAATGAAGATGAATTTTTGGATTAATTTAGTCATTGGTGGGACCGGTGGTTGGCCTCCTTTCCATCTTCCCTGAAATCTCTTATCAGGTAATCTGTAACCATTTCGATGGAATTTGGAATTACAATTTTTCTTCCAGTGGTAACCTTTCTCACATCTGGGACACAGAGAGTTAGGGGCATTGGAACAAGAACTTTTTACAGCCTTTGAGCCCTTAATTATTTCAGAATATGTTTTTCCTTTCAGGGCTGCCGCGATGGCTATACCCTGCATATATGCTGGAGTAAAGTCCTCACAAGCTTTCATACAGTCACTAATAGTCCCAGATTCTTTACCATTTTGAAGCATGCTCTGACACACATTATTGGCATTGTCATAGGCAAACTTTCTGACTATTATCTGTATCATCATCATTTGTATATTTTTTTACTTCTTGATTTAATCTTTCTATAAATTCTGTATATATTTCCTCTGTGCCTTGTCTAATCTCGACCAAACCTGTGGACAGTTTCTTACTTACTGGGATTCTTTTCCATGCCTCTAAGGCACACTTTGTACATTGAATTAGAGCTTCTCTGGGTAAATTAATCTGATCGGCATGTAATTCCCATTCATCTATTCCAAGTAACATTTCTTTAGTAACTCTGGTGCCCTGTTTCTTATTAATGGCTGACTTCCGTTTTGCCAGTTCATCAAATTCTGATTTCCAAAAGAGGTAGTCCCCTGCAGAAAGGGAATATCTCGAGGTCTGAATCCAATCAAAGGGGGTCATCCAAATTGTCCCCAAAGTTTCCACCAAATTTAAAGTGTATGGAGAAGCAGGACCATATGAAGCACAAGCTGTCTTAATTTCTTTTAACACTTTGTAGGGAAGAGGTTCCCATTTAGGAGCTACTTCTTCATCATCATCCAATTCATCTACTCTAAAAATAACTGGGAAACAGAATGATACGTCTCCATCTTTTCGAGCATTTTAGGGCCCCTTTAAAACCTATATTCAGGGGCTGTGGCTGTGGAACTGGAGCTTCAAGTGGCAGAGGCTCCTCTGCTCTTATCTCTCCTCTTTTGAAGAGAGGTTTTTAGGTGGGGGAAGGTCCCCTGCTAGTGACTTTTTCATTCGAATTTTAAAGCTCAGTTTTGATTTACTTTGAGCCTTTTCCTCCTCCTCTGATTCTAACACTGAAACCTTAAAGATTTCATTCTCTGCATTTTGACCAGATAAAAAAGTTGTTTTTTCAGCAGCCAATGAAATTTTTTCTGGCACTTGTTCTGATCCATGCTCAGTATAATAATTTTTCAAATCAAATCCACGGGCTACAATTTTGAATAAGATCAAGAAATTTAGTGAACTGTTCTTTACTAATTTTTGCTCCCCATTTCCTGAGGGTGTACTTAGTTATATCAATAAAAAGAGTTTTTTTCCTTTGATTCACTGTGTCCCATCCTGTTCATCTATTCGTTTACTTCTAGTGCCTTCCCTTAAGGGGAGAGTTCTGAAAACTCTGGATTTCTTGCCCTTCTTTGGGAAGAAACTAAACTGTCGTAATTTGGGAGTTGTCTGAGCGGGAGGGCAAATATTTACCTGAATCCAGTGATCCAAGGTCCCTGTTCAGGTGCCAAATGTGGAGATCTCTTTATCATCTCTGATAATCTGATAAGGACAGTTTAGTTGATAAGGAAATAAAGACAGAACAAGGGAGTTGTCTTTTACCTCATGCTTCTAGCTCTGGCTCCAGGAGCATGGAGTTTATTATATATATTTCAAGACTCATTTCACACAAAAGAACCCTGCCAAAACTTTGCAGATGTGCAGAAGTTACAAATTATGTCACATCAAAACACAAAACATTGGCTTCAGAAATAGACCAAGGCCAAGGCTGAATTTTGACTAGGTTCTTATCAGAAAGTCAAGTTGAGGAGTATCCCTCTCAGGGTTGAATTGCCCCCCACTAAGATTTTGGCCTTGGCTATACCAGGCAGCAGCATTCCTTGCTGTGTTAACAGTGTTAACCCTTTAAATTCAGGTTTGATAGGAACTTAAAGCTTTTCAATAAGGCCATAATACTTTTCAACAAGAAATCACAAGGATCAGAAAAGGGGTCAAAAGAGGAGTCTCAGATTTTTATCTATTCTCTTATTGGCTTCCCACAGAACATGTCCTCCTGATTTCCCTTTCTAGAGAAAAGGAGTCCAAGAAGAGCATGAGAAGGCATCCTGTTGCCAGTGATCTCTTAATTGTCAAATCTAATGACCTTTTCTCAATCCTGATCTTTTTGGACTTCTCTACCGCTTTTGACAATTATTAAACACCTCTCCTCATTCTTTTACTCTTGCTCAGCCTCCTTTATTGATTCTTTATCTATGGCATATTCTCTATTTGTGGTTGCCTCCAAAAGGCTTGATATGGAACCCACTTCTCTTTTAGTTCTATGCTGTCTCACTCACTGATCTCATCAGCTCCTGTGGGTTCAATTATCATCACTAAGAAGATGATTTCTAATCCTATATATCTGCCCCTGGGCTCTCTTCTGAGCTATAGCATTTACTACCAACTGCTCTATGCTTATGTCAAAATGAATGTCCCACAGACTTTTCCAGTTCAACATGTCCAAAAAAGAATTCATTACCTTTCCCCCAGAAACTTTTCCCTCTTCTAAAATTTCTCATTACTCTTGAGGACACTTCCATCCTCCAAGCCTCTAAGATTCAAAATCTCTTTGTCATCTGCTACTCTTCCTTTCACTTACCCCTACATATCCATTTGATTGTTAAATCTTGTCATTTTTACCTTCATATTTCGCATGCATACATCTCCTTTCTCTCCATTCACAGTTATAGTCTTATTTCAAGCCTTTATCCCTTCTCACTTGAACTATTTTCTTTTTTAAAAGAAAAACTCTTTTATTTTTTATTTTTATATTAATTCCCCCAATTACATGTAAAATAATTTATCATTATTATTTTATTGTTTTTTTTAATTATTAATACCTTTTCTTAGAAAATTTGAGTTCCAAATTCCAGCAGCCTTCTAACTGGTCCTTCTCTCTGGCTTTACTTTATGCATAGAATTCTTTGCCCTCTGACCTACACCTATTAGCATCCTTGACCTGAGCCTTACTCAGCTCAAAAATCCATCTTCTGCAGGAGTCCTTTCTCTGTCTACCCCTTTCCTACCTCTAGTGGATGCTATTGTTTTTTCCTCTCAGATTATCTTTCGTATACTCTGTATATATCATGTGTATACTTAATTGTTTATACATTTCCTCTTCTATGAAAAAATAAATTTCTTGAAGGCAGGGTCTATTTTTCACTTTCTTTGTATCTACAACAATGGAGTACCTGGAATATAATAGGTATTTAATAAATGTGTGTCAACAGACTGATTGACTGCCAGGGAATTTTTATAAACATCTGACCTACCTTTCTCTTATTCTGCTCATAGGATATTGATCCGAGATCCTAGAATTGTAAAGGTCCTGGTCTCTAGCATAATTTAGTAGCAATGATTATTTTGCCTCCTGCCTTGCTAAGTATCCTTCTAGCCATATTTCTCCCTTATACAAATTTTATGTTATACTGGCCCACTTATTATTCCTCACACATCATCCTCCATCTTCTACCACATGAACTGGTTCCAATTTATCATTCCAGCCCCAGTGGAGCACACTATTCCCTCCATACTCTGTGATTTAGCCAGGCTGGCCTTTATATTGTTTTCCTTAATCACAAAACTTTATTTCCCATCTCCCTGCCATCCCCTTTGCCTTTAATACACATTCTTCTTATTTCTACCTCATAGGATCTTCTTCCTTTAAGATACATACAACTCAGAGACCATCTTCATCATGAAGCCTTTCCTTATCCCTCCAACTTCTAGTGTCTTCCCTTCCAAATTACCTTGAATCAATTACTTTGTATATACTTGTATTTATGCTAAAGGACTAAACCAATAAAATCTGCTGGAACCCGACTGTACTTACAGACTAAGCCATTGCCCATAGTTGCATGGAAATAACAGTGATCAATAAATATTTACAAATAATATTTCAACTTGAAATTTTAAAAAATTTCCTCAAAGTCTGAACCCCTGATAGTAAGCTATATTCTGCTATAGGATTATTAAGAGATATTAGGTTCTACTTCCAAAAGTTTGGGGCACATCATTTACCTTCTCTAGTCCTCAATCTTCAAGTCTGTAAAAGGGAAGTCTTTCCATTTAAATGCTCGCTAAGGGCCCTTAGATTTCTACCTGTATGTTAGCTAAGAAAATAATCATACCATTTTGGTATTTATGAATGTAAACTCAAATTTTATATATTGAATAAATGAGAGAATTGGTAAGTGCTCAAGTATGTTTCTTTGTTAATACTTTAAATTTAATGCCACGTTAGCATTTTGGAGGTCTACAGTTTTATCAATGTGATTAGTCCCCTCTTTTACTCACCAAAGATATTATTAATCAAAAAATTAATCACCTAGCAGTCAGCCTTCTGATTATGAGCCAGATTTTCCACACTTATATTAATCTGGCCCCTGAATGGCAAACAGATGTTTGACTAAGCCTATTCTAGCTTTCCTATAGCTTGGTAAAACCTACTGGAATTTGTACTCTGCTGAAATAACCTTAAAAAACTCAAGGTCACTCCCAAACCACAATGAGGAGTTTAAATAGAAATCTAGTTGGGAAATATCCATTTAAACCTAATAGAATTTTCTTGAATTATTTCCATGATCTTTTCTATAGATTAACTTTATTTAAGTAACAATAAAAAATAATAGCTTTTGCTACTGAGTATTTTCTTTTTTATTATTTAGGTACTTAGAGTATATTATGATCGTCTACTTGATAATACAGATAGAGCTTGGCTTGTGGGTTATATCGAGGAAATGATGCAAGAATACATGAATGAAAATTTTCATCAACTTTTTAAAGCCTTGGACTTCAATGAAGATGGAATAGTGGAAGAAGATGACTTACGCAGTTTAATGTTTTGCGATTTCCATGATCCCAGAAGGGAAGACACTAACTACAGAGAAATCAGTGATGTAGATGGTCTGCGAGTTGTGGTTGAAGGTCATCTGGATGAATATAATTCTATGACTAAGAAAACTATGCAGCTGGTATTGTTTCGGTTTGCCATAGAACATATAAGCAGAATTTCCAGGATCCTTAAGCAACCTCGAAGTCATGCTCTTCTGGTTGGTGTTGGAGGCAGTGGTAGACAGTCAGTTACCCGACTAGCTGCCCATATGGCTGATTATACACTTTTCCAGGTTGAAATATCCAAAAGCTATGGTTCTTATGAATGGCGTGAAGATTTAAAACTCATCTTAAGGAAATCCTCTGAAGGAGAGATGCAGGGTGTTTTCTTGTTTACAGATACCCAGATTAAAAGGGAATCATTTCTGGAAGATATTAACAACTTGCTAAATGCAGGAGAAGTTCCAAATCTTTTTGCAGTAGATGAAAAGCAAGAAATATGTGAAAAAATGCGTCTGATAGATCGCCAGAGGGATAGAACAAAACAAACAGATGGTAGCCCCATAGCTCTATTTAACATGTTCATTGATCGCTGTCGAGATCAACTCCACGTGGTCCTAGCCATGAGTCCAATTGGAGATGCATTTCGTAATCGTCTAAGAAAATTTCCAGCTCTTGTTAACTGTTGCACCATTGATTGGTTTCAGGTACTGTCTTCTACATTTTAAATTTGCATTTTCAGCTGTGGGAACACTGTCTTCCTCATATTATATTTTCCTATCATATAAAAGCTATTTTAGCAAAATGTTCTGGTTGGGTAAAGTCAAAAGAGTAAAAAATATTTTCTCAGAGTCTCCTTTGAGAAATCAAGATAATAAGAAAATTATGCACTATCCATCTCTAATAATAAATTTTATTAATGAAAATTTAAGTGATTATAAGTATGCAGAAAAAATTTTCCTAATTCTTCCTTTTATCTTAACTGGGTAATTTTCCAAGGCAGTAAAATGAAGAACATTTTCCACTGGGTGTCTGTGTGTAAAGCTAGGGAATACAAATCTCTAATTCCTAAATAACCTCATGAAGCCTATTCATGGTAATCTTCTTAGTTTCATGATTTTATCACCACCCTAAAACTTGGTACTGTTTCTTGTACATATGTCCTCAGGAATGTAATTGTTCCATACTTCCCCACCTCTAATTTTCCATATTCCTTGTGGTATTGTCATAGCAATCAATCAGTCTTTTTTAGTGCAAAACAAGCTGTTATAAGCTGGATAACATTCATCTATGAACGAACAATATACAATAAATAATTATAAGTATTTAAAGTAGCTATAGAACATACGGCTTACTTTTTCTGTAATTCCTTAATATGGAAAGTTCATCCAGGCCCCAAATCCCACTTATAATATATTAGAGGACCTCTAAGGCACCTTACAACTCTAAATCTGTGGTCAAATAATAATAAGTAGCATTTATGTAGCATTTTAAGGTTTTCAAAGTGCTTTATAAATATTATCTCATTTTGTCCTCACAACAACCTTGAGATGCAAATGCTAATTTTTATACATTGCATTATATTATATATATATCATATGTATGTTTATCATATATTGTATATATTATATATTATCCTCATTTTACAAATGAAGAAACTGAGTCAGGCAAAGGTTAAATGATTTGACTGGGGTCACACAGCTAATAAGCGAGATGTAATTTGAATTTGGGTCTTCTTAATTCTAGATCCAGCTTTCTAGCTACCATGTGAGCTAGTTAGCACTGGAGTTGCAAAATCTCTTCTCCTGAAACTCCAAAGCAAAGGAATTGGTTTTAACTCATTTTCTCTGCACTACCGTCATTGTTGCTTTAATTTCTAATTATGGATTCAAGATGGTCACATAATGGATAAGAAGTCATACAGAGATTAAGCACACAATCTAGTGCGTAGACTATGGACTTAAGATAACTCTAAGCCCTGGCTGATAGGAAGCTATGTACATATTAGGGACACCAATGGTTTAACTCATTGGGCCCTTGGCCAGAGGAGAGAATCAGGCACTAAAAGAAGAAAAGATGTTTTCTAGGACCTTGACTCTTTTTTGTTGTAAATTTCCAATTTATCTGGTAACTCCAATACTAATGATATCTTATACATAAAATGACAATGACCCAGGCCTAAGAGATAGAAACAGAAAACCCAGTGCCAAAAAATGGCAAAAAACACATTTTTCTTTTTTGTTCCATCCTTTTTTTTCTCTTAAAGATTATAGCTATGTTTTCCATGAATAGCAATCTCTCACTGGGTTCCTATCCTATTGTAAGCTGTAGTACTCCCGCTGCTGCTTCCTAATAGAAACTAAGTTTCCGTTCAGTTCTTTTTTATTCAATATCCCTTCCATTAATCCCATTAGGAATTTCCCCAAATATCAGGTCCAAATAATTTTACAAAGGTTTTTTTTTCCTTAAGTGGTGGACTCATATTGATTCAGCCATTCAATAAAAAAGGATATATTTATTCCTACATAGAAAGAAGGAAAAAACTGAGTAATAGTAATTCTACTAAGACAAATAAACTTACATTTAGGTTTTCAATCAACATAGACATGTTTATCCATAAAGTTATTACTAATTTTATTGATATATTTTAATGGAGATTTTCAGTAAAATTTTCATATTCAACTACATTCAGGAACTTGTGGTATTAATTCAAATAAAATTATTTTTTCTGATGGAAGGAAAATATTGAGAATTTTTTTAAGATTTTCTTAAGTTAGATGAAATACTAAATTGTTTATCTTAAATCTAGACATGGCCTGAAGATGCACTACAAGCAGTTGCTTCACGCTTCTTACAAGATATTGAAATGTCAGATGAAACACGAGATGGCTGTATTGATATGTGTAAAAGCTTCCATACATCCACTATTGATTTATCTCGTTCCTTCCATACTGAACTTCAAAGGCACAACTATGTGACTCCTACTTCTTATCTTGAATTAATTTCTACTTTCAAAGTTTTACTGGAAAAGAAAAGGAAGTAAGAATGAAATTTCACTTTGTTAAATCATCTTAACTGGCATATATATATTTGCCTATAAATAGAGCTTTAAATATAAATTTACTGAAAATGATTATTTTTAGCTCATAGGTTATTATGGGATATTTGTCCTCATTCTACACATGGCTTCTATGATATGCTTTGATTTAAAATTTTTAAAATTGCTAGGTGAGGAGCAGCTAGATAGCTCAGTAGATAAACTCAAGTTTAGACATGAGAGATCCTAGGTACAACTGTGGCCTCAGGAATTTCCTAGCTGTGTGACTCTGAGCAAGTCACTTAAACCCAATTACCTGGCTTTACCACTCTTCTTAATACTTAGTATCAATTCTAAGACAGAAGGTAAGGGTTTTAAAAAAAGAATTATTAGGTGAGTTAAAAGAAAATTTGAATAAACATGGTAATTATTTTGAAATAAAGATGAATAATATGTTTAGAAGTGAGTTACTTGGGGAAATAGAAGGGCAGGATATTGTGTTCAGAGAGCTGTTTTTCAAACTTCAAGATCATGGGCATGGTCTATTTTGAGATGATGGTGAGATCTAAGACATGACTAGCCCTATAGGCGTGACTTTAACTAGATTAACAAGTAGAACTGAATAGTGAGAGGATGAAGAGACAAGAGAGTGAGAGACAATGGAATGAGGAAAGGGTAAAAGTCAATGCTTTATCCAACTGCTCCAAACCAAGAAGAGTAGAAAGTTAAGATGGAGCTTGGTTTTGGATGGAAGTCCTGAAAAGAACAAAAAATAGGTTTAGAAGGAACAAATATGAAGGGAGGAATGGAAGGACTGTAAACAAGGTCAGGGAAAATAATTTCCTCTTTGAAAAATAACTATGTAAATATATGTGAAAATCTTAAGTTTGCCTATCATGTGCTGCCTTGAAAAAGACTGTCGCTATAGGAGAAGCAGCATGGAGAGTGCTTAGAGTACTAGACTTGAATTCCTAATGACATGGGTTTGGATCCTTCTTTAGTCTCTGTGATCCTGGACAAATCACTCCACTCTCTTGACTTCAGTTTCCACATATATAAAATGAGGGTAGAGGACTTAATGGCTAGCTCCAAATATATGATCCTGTGATATTACAAAAGACTCAAGGGTGGTGGAAATATTTTATGAACGTACATTCACAATTGATGAATGGCATCTGCAGAAAGCTTATCATATAACTGATCTTTGTTACTTCTGGTTGCTTTCAGTGAAGTAATGAAAATGAAAAAACGGTATGAGGTGGGATTAGAGAAACTGGACTCTGCCGCATCACAAGTGGCCACAATGCAGTTTGAATTGGAAGCTCTGCAGCCTCAGTTAAGAGTGGCTAGTAAGAAAGTTGATGAGATGATGGTAATCATTGAGAAAGAGTCCATAGAAGTTGCCAAAACTGAAAAAATTGTGAAAGCTGATGAAGCTGTAGCAAATGAGCAAGCTATGGCTGCAAAAGCAATCAAGGATGAATGCGATGCTGATCTAGCAGAAGCCTTGCCAATTTTGGAATCAGCTCTCTCTGCCCTTGACACTCTTACAGCCCAGGTAAGACTAATGATCCAATATGTATGCATTTACCATTGGGAAAACTAACCTTCATATCAGAAAAAATAACTTAACATTTGTTTCCCTGAAGTTTGGCTGGTTCTTGGGTATCTGCATTTTGTTCGTACTTCTAAGTTTCTTCTTTGAACATATTTCAATTTAAAACAAACAATATTCAAAGATAAACTACTGACTACTTTCATTAAAACTTATAGTCATTCTGTATTACTGATTCTGTCATTGCTGTGTGTTTCTGTTTTGAACTATTATCATAAACTTGCTCCTGACCCTCCCAGCAGCTGCTGCCTTAAGAAAGGGATCATGTGTGTATGTGTGTGTGTGTGTGTGTGTGTGTGTGAGAGAGAGAGAGAGAGAGAGAGACAGACAGACAGGCAGAGACAAGAGCAGAGACAGAGACAGAGACACAGAGGGAGAAAGAGAAAACATTTACCAGAGCAGAAGGGGTAGATATATTAATTAGGCAAGCATTTATTAGATACCTCCTATGTTCCAGGCATCCGGGCTAGGGACCATCCTTGGCCCAGGAGTGGTAAAAGGATGAAAAAGGAGGAGGGTTGGGCGTGGGGCTAGCAACCCCACCCTGTAAAAACTACACCTGCTAAAGAAACTGCAACCTAAAGTAGGGGCAGCTGGGCTAGCTCAGTGGAGTGAGAGCCAGGCCTAGAGACGAAAGGTCCTAGGTTCAAATCCAGGCTCAGACACTTCCCAGCTGGGAGACCCTGAGCGACTGTGTGACCCGTTGCCTACCGGTTGTGGCCCTATGCTCCTAGAATGGAGTCCCAGGATAAAAAAAAAAATGTTCCAGGCACTGTACTAGCCACAAAAGATATAAACAAAAACCCAGAAATAATCCTTGCCCTCAGGGTGCTTATATTTTACTAGAAAGAACTTACCTCATCTTTAGTTTTGTTCCCACCACCCACTGATTCCTCTTGGAGTCTTACAACTCCAAGTTTCCTTTTTGAGATTATCAACTCCACTTGTGAAACATTTCTCCCTAACCAATGGTTCTGCCACTCAGATTTGTCAGAACTTGTACAGGTGCCTGTCTTTTCTTCCATGTATTTTAGGCCTTGTTCCATTGCCTTTTATTTATTTGTACTTCCAGCTTTCTTCTTTCTTCCACTTAAGACTTTTGTTTCCACTCAAGACTAGGAAGGCAGCATTTGGAATTTGAGAGCTAGAGGATAATAAGGGTAAGCTTTTATGCCCAAGTCTTTTTTTGCTTTTCTGATTTTGACCTTTCTATCAAAGTTGAATGAGTAAATCAGGGCTTGTTGGTAATAGTGAAATTTTCTTCTTTTCATGAGTAAATCAGAGGTTAGGGGTAATAATGAAATTTCCCTCATTCTATAAGATAGGATCAGTAAAAGAATATTATTTGAAAAAGTTGTTGCCATTTTCTCAATTCCTAGTGTCCTTCTATAATTTCACCTACTCGCCCTCAGACACACAAACCAAGAGATGAAAGTAAAGTAGTGCTATGGTTTCAGGGCTGTGGCTTGGGTTGGAAATGGATCATTGTATCCCCTTTATCATTTACTATTAGTTTACTCACTCTAAACTCAGCCATTAGGTGACTTCTATTTCTTCTTGATTCAGTTTCACATCATAACTCCTGTTGACCCTTCCAGAGTTTCATTTCTCTTCTTATTCTGTAGGTATTCAATCATTTTCTCTCACTGGGAATCCTTGCCATTTTCATCTGATTCCTTCTGTCTCTCAAGTGACCATTCCATCCTACTCCTCAGTCGCTAAATTGTCTTCCCTTATCTTAAATGCTAATTATGATACCTGATACTCACTGAATCGCAAGAATCTGGTTTGTTAAGACAGTAACAGGTCCTCAGTATAGATATTAGTACATTAGTTTATATCCATATCTGCCTGATAACTTGCAATAATTGTCAAATAGATTTTCATGGGTGTTTTGATTTAAAAGCCTATATAGAGATATATAAAGTAGGAATTTGGATCAGGACTCAAATCTTCTGGTGCAACAGTGTCTTAGTGGCCAGGCCAAAGACTTATTTGTAGGCTCACACTGTGGATTAGAAATTCACACCACTAGCCCTACATTTAATTAGTGCTAAATTATAATGGGCAAAGAGGTAGAATAGCTGAAGAAATCTGTTTGTAGGGCAAATGTAGAAGGGAAGACAGGATTTAAAAGTAAGTAGACAATTTAAAACTAATTTTTATTTGGGGTTGTGGGGCAAGAAGCACGGTCTATTTTTTACATAATCTCAAAATAAGAAAGTTACAGATAGTTTTAAATAGACTATTTCTTCATTAGTAATTGGGATGTTTTTATTTAAAGGATATTACAGTGGTAAAATCCATGAAGAGTCCACCTGCTGGTGTCAAGATTGTTATGGAAGCTATATGTATCTTGAAAGGGATCAAAGCGGATAAAATTCCTGATCCGTCAGGCTCAGGAAAAAAAATAGAGGACTTCTGGGGGCCAGCTAAAAGATTGCTTGGTGACATTAGATTTCTGCAGTCACTTCATGAATATGACAAGGACAATATACCTCCAGCATATATGAATATCATCAGGAAAAATTATCTGCCAAATCCGGACTTTGTTCCAGAAAAGATTAGAAATGCTTCCACGGCAGCAGAAGGTCTGTGCAAATGGGTTATAGCAATGGATTCCTATGATAAGTAAGTCCTAGTCTGAAAACTGATTTTTATGTATTACTTCTAAGACTCTTTTTATTCCATATTGATTAAAACATTAAAGGTTGTAAATATCTTAGGCTTGTGAGAGTGTCTTCTGTGTCTAATATCTCATGATTTTAAATAGAGAACAAGTTTATACATATAAGCATAAGTAGTGTAACACATACAGAAGATATGTAAAAATATTTTTGGTTACAACATTGAGAAATATTTTTGGTCACTATGTTGAGAAACATATCAGCAAAAGATAGCAAAAACTCTTAAAATCATTTATCCAAAAAAGCAAAAAATATAGACTTTACTACCAAAGAATAGACCTTCCTTAGAAAATCCTTATTGAATTTCTTCATTCTCTTTGAGGTTTCAGATATTTCAAAGAGCTTAATTTTCCTTACACTAATTTCTTATAGAGAACTTCTTCCTTCCTCCTTATTTCTATTTCAATATGAACTGGCTTTCTTGGTTATCTTCAAAGACTGTTAAATCTATTGTACATGGTATTTTGAAGCTACATATCAATTCTTACTTATGTTGCTCAATATAATTCTTTCTCACAGTTATTTCTTTTAACTGTTCCTGTATGCAGGTTCACTGGTTCCCTCATTTAAAAAATTTGCACGAGTTGGGGGTAGGGAGGAAGATAACAATAGTTTACTTCATGATAATAGTAAAATTTCTTGGAATAGCTTATGATATACTCAACAATAATAGATGTGAGGGTTGAATGTAATAATGGATCTGGGATCTGCTTTCCAGTGTTTCTCCTTCACCCCTTCCCACCCTAACCAACTCAACTGGAAAATGAGAGAATTAGACTAGATGACTTGTTTCCAAAATTCCTTTCAGCTTAAAAAAAACTCCATGATCTCAAGAATATCCATGAATAATATTTTATTGATAATTAAAAATAAATAAAACATGTCACATTCTATCCTTAGCAAGCAAAGTTGCTTTCCTAACCCTCTATGCACTTGAAATTGTGATAAAATAGTGGTGAGAAATTGGGCATGGTGCAGCTTGCTTTCTCAACCAGGTCCTCATTTGACTGACAGCTTACATTTATAAAATGGCAGACTGAGTTTAAGGATGCAGTCCGTGAGCAAAGAAGAGAAAATGTAAACCCTTATCAGTACTATTCCTTCCTTGATTAACTAATGTCACTGTCCACAGCCATAATAATGATTGAGGTTGAGTAATAAGCACACTCCTTTCCTATTCTTATTTTGTATACCAATACATATAGGAAATTAAAGTAAATATTTTGACAATGACATCTATAGAAATAGTTTAGCATTTTATCTTGAAGAATGAGAACAAGTCAGCTTGAAAATGCATGCTATGTTTAGCTTCCATTTTAGAGGCCTATGATGCTTTCCCTATATTTTATAATCTGGTACTTTCCTTTTCATAAATTGTTTATTGATGCTTGGTGTTGTGTTAGAAAAATCGATTGTATTATCAGTTTTTAATTAGTACTGAGGAAACTAGAAATGTATATTTGAGTATAAAGATGCATTATAAAATTTAAAATACATATTTCAATTATTTCTGTTGCTTTTTGCAGAGTAGCAAAAGTTGTTGCACCCAAAAAGATCAAGCTGGCTGCGGCTGAAGGGGAACTGAAAGTTGCTATGGATGGTCTTAGAAAGAAGCAAGCAGCCCTTAAAGAGGTGCAGGATAAGTTGGCCAAACTTGAAGATACACTTGAATTAAACAAACAAAAAAAGGCTGACTTAGAAAATCAGGTATGTAACAGTTAAGAATTAAGTTATTTAGGATAATTTTCAATTGTTTAATCATACTGCATTGGCCTACATGCATGCCATATTTGTCCTCCTCCCCTTCTTCCTCATACTTGTTTGCATAAATCCTGGGTGTGGCCTACATTCAGAGATTGGGAGGAGAGTATTTATTCTATTTGGGCTAATATAGCAATCTACATGTTCTCTCTTGTGGTCAAAATAAGAAATTAGGAAAAAATTGTTCACTGTTTGAATGTATATTTTTCAATCATCAGTTCTACAGATAACTCTAGTTTGTATTCATATCATCAGGAAAAATTATTTGCCAATTTCTAATTATATTTCTAGAAAGAAAAAAGAAAAATGTTCCCTTAGTATCTGAGCAAATAGGTTATCAAAATCAAATTATATAAAAAAAAAATTTTTACAACATCTACATACAAGCCATTGAAACAGGAGAAACTATCGAAAAAATCTGAGTCTTTTTTCTTAAGGAGCTACGTTTCTACTTGAAAAGATAACAAAATATATTGTAGTAAATGATATGGGATGGTGAGCACTATAAATATAGCACCACTTGGTGGAATGTCCCCCACTTTGGAGGATGTCTCACATGGGAGTGTAGTATAGCTCTTATAATTTCAACCTTCTCTGTGCAATCATACACATTCCTATGACCCTACTAGTTCATAATCCCACTCCCAAATGTATTATCTTTTAGTAGTTAACCAAAGAATACAATTCTCTTAAAGTAATGCCTTTAGTGAAATGACATAGTAAGAAAATTAGCAACTAAATACATCTTACCCAGGGGATTTGCTCTCCCACAAATAGAATCAGCTTTGGCAGGAAGAATAGATACGTATAAAGAACAGAAAAAGAGGGGCACATGCCTAGGGAACATAGGGAAAATTAACTCATGTTTGTCATAACTCAGGGCTGTTGATGTCTTTTTTAATTAAAAGTTTTTTTTAAATTAAAAAAATTCAGATTCCTTGTTGATAAAAACTTTAATAATCATTTTCTGACTTTTTGTGATCCATGTTCTCATTCTCCTCTTTATCTATGACCCCTCCCAAAACGATAGGTATTATGCTATAGATTGTAACTGTGTTATCATACAATACATATTTCCACATTCATCATAGTGGGAGAAAAGATACATTGCTTACACTAGAAAAAAGTTCATGGAGGAAAATGAAATGAAGAATGGTATGCTTAAATCTGCATTCAGATTCTGTCAGTTCTTTCTTTCATCCTGAAGCTCTTGGATTTGTCTTAGATCTTTGCATTGCTAATAATAGTTAAGTTATTCAGAATTGATCATTGTACATTATTGCTGATACTGTGTACAATATTCTTCTGGTTCTACTCACTTCACTTTGCATCTTTTCACTTAAGTCTTTCAAGGATTTTTTGTGAACATCTTGTTTCACTATTTCTAATGACCCAATAGTAGTCCATTACAATATATACCACAACTTGTTCAACCATTCCCCAATTGATGGATATCCTTTCAGTTTTCAGTTCTTTACCACCACAAAAAAGAATTGCTATACATATTTGTGTACAAGTATGTCCTTTTCCCCTTCTTTGGTCTCTTTGGGATACAGATCTAGGGTATGAATAGTTTTATGGTCCTTTGGGCATGGTTCCAAATTGCCCTCCAGAAACAACAGTGTATTAGTGTCCCAGTTTTCCCATTTCCTCTCCAACATTTGTCATTTCCCTTTTTCTGTCATGTTAGCCAGTCTGATAGAGGTGAGATGATACTCAAAATTTTTTTTAATTTGCAATTCTCTAATAGTGATTGGGAGCATTTTTTCACATGACTAATGATAGTTTTAATTTATTCACCTGAGAATGAATTACCTCTTCAAATATTTTGACAATTTGTCATTTGGGGCTGCTGATATCTGAGCATTTTGAAGGTAAGACCACCTGTTTTGGTCTCAGATGTCTGTTGAATGATCCTACATTAGACACGGTTAGATCCTGCTTGGCCGTAGACTCTGCTTCTGGCTTCCTACTGTACTCAGAGACTGCCTAATCTTCCTTCTGATATTTTCATCAGTTTGTCTCTGATGAACCTCTATTATAGGAGCAAATGAAGCAGATAGATGTCATTGGAGAGAGATCACATACAGCTTGGTTAGGGAAAGCTTTACAGGGCAGACAGAAAGTAAGGTAAAGCCACAAAGAAGGACTGGTAGGATTTGAATATATATGGAAAGGAAAGGAAGGAAAGAGCAGCATTTCAGTTAGAGGAAATAGAAATCAGAAACCAGTTAGAGGAAACAGAAACAGAAAGTCAGTATCAGGGTTGGGGGATAGTAAACTTGACTAAAGAGCAGGTTTGTATAGATGAATAGTTAGAAATAAGTATGGAAAGCTAGCCTGGGACTAGATTGTCGAGGTTTTCCTATGCCAGGCTAGAGTTTTGATTTGTTAAAGTAGCCCAGGACTGAATACTATTATTTGTGATGCTCCAATTTTAATTTCTTCAAAACCTTCAGATCCCCTTGTGGTTGGGGGCTTGGGGTGGGTAGTAAAATAGTATGTATTTTAGTAAAAATCTGATTCTGGGGGACAGTTAAGGCTGGAGGTTTTGAGTTTGTCTGGTGTCTCCTTGTGAGAGATTGACTATTTTCCCTCTCCTGTGGCTGTCCTTCTGATAGTAATATATAGGAATATATTGCTGATAGTAAAATCTCTTAGTTGAGCAGAACAGACATTACTGTCATTGGTCCCATCTTATATTTACTATACTTACTCCACTAGGATATTTTAGGATATTGGTGGAAGGTAAAGATGGAGGTCTGGGAATGTTCAAATAGAAAGATCTTTCAGTCCCTCAATTATGTATTATCTAAATTATCTAAATGATACTAGGGTGGTATTGGGATTTTAGATGGTTAAGGAATGATTGTTAAGACCCAGTATCAGAAGTATCTCAGGGTTTGGGAAGGCAACAGGAATACCAATAACTATTAAAATAGGGTTTATTTAAGGTAAAGGAAGGAAGGGAAGGGGATTGGGATGATCTAACTAAAGAATATAAATAAACCTCCCACCAAATCCAGTTGTTATCTTCTGCCATCTGGTATCTGCACTATCAATCACCTCTCTACCTAAAAGTCCCAGTTCCAACAATAAATACCTTTCACTTACCAAATTTCCCCCTTAGATGGTGAATAGAGGTGGTAAGGTTGGAAGGTAAGCAGGAACAGAACTAAAGGGAAAAGGTTCTCACTGACAGATGGCTTTAGGTTTCTCAAGCAGCTCTGTTGGAATATCTATCAGTCAGCAGCAACAGGATGCACACAGGAACACAGGAACAAGTAGTTGGATCAGAAGGACAGCCACAGGAGAGGGAGAATAGTCAATCTCTCACAAGGTCCACCCAAGGAGATCAGACAAACTCAAGACCTCCAGCCTCAACTGTCCTCCAGAAGAAGCTAGGATTCTGGAACCTTCCTATCTGCCTTTTCAGCAGCTCCTGCTCCTGCTCTTTCCTTATTTCCTCATAACACCCCCTATCTAGTGTCTCCTTATGCATCTTCTGTTTTCCAGAAGATATAGCTTGCCTAGGCTATTGGTTTACACCCTGCTATACCTACCTACCTATGAGAACAGCAGTTTTCTCAGTCCTAAGTTTGTTCCCTGATTCCCACAGGCAGCCAGTTCTTTCCCCTTAGACCTTCCCATGTTTTTAGTCTTTTAGTGACTGCACACAGCATCACACTCTCTGCTTCCTCAAAGTTCTTTCTTCTCATGGGCTGAGGCAGGGCAGGAGTAAACAAATACTCTCTTTGCTCAGGACAAGTTCTCCTGGTCTATTAATATGTTCTTTCAGAGTGTTTCAGAGAAGAAGACATGCAATCCCCCGTAGTACACAAGTTATGTCCCAAAAATGATAACTCCAAGCAAACTGAAGCAACATCATGAGGTGGGAAAGCACTGTGCAGAGGAAATAAGGACACCTAACTTCTGGCTTAAATCCTACTGCTACTAATTAGTTCTATCACCCTGGGAAGGACTTCCAGCTTTGGGATTTCTATGATTATTGCAATCAGTTCCTAATAATAAGCCTGAGTGAACAAAGAGGCTAAAATTGTAAAATGACAAATTTCTACTTATGAGGATTTATATATGGAGAAAGTGTCTGCTTTTGTGAATAGTGGCACCAAGTAGTAATATAACTTGCCCTGGCTGGTATCACAATGGCTAGCTAACTCCCGGTAAGTCATTGGTCATTGTAGAAACCCAGCTGTATTAATTAGGGTATATTTTTCTAGTCCACTTTCAGATGGGGTTGAAATATGAGAAAGACTCCAGCTTCTTGAATGATGATATATGATCTTCCATCTGTCACAAAGAGATCTTGTTCTTTGCAGTACAAATTTTCACCAAACAATTTCCCTTGATGAACATGGTTTGGGAAATATTGGTTTGAATTTTAAGAATATTATTATAACAAATAAAATTCTTGAGTCAGTATTTCTAAATTTTAAATTAACTTATTAATTGACCAGTCGAGACATCATCTTTATATACCCCTTGTGAGCTCTCTATTTAGTCCCCTCCTGCCCCCCGGACATCCCAAGATGTCTCTGATTGATAGCCACTGAGGAGGTAGACTTAGAGATCTCAGCTCCTCCTTCATTACTTCATCACAAGAGGGGACTGCTGTGCTGGGATGCAGAAGACACCAATAAATTCAGCCAAGTGGCCAGACCATGGTACTTTAAATGAGTCCAACATGGCTGCTAAAGCTTGCTGGCTTCCCTTAATCTTTCAAGTGGGTCCAGGTTCAGCCTGGCTGCTCTACCCTGCCCTTTATACCTTTTACTCTTTTAAGATCTTCACCAAAGAAAGGGGGTCCCAACTTAGATTCATAGTCTGGGGAAGAAACTGTTTCAGCCTGGCATTGAGAAGAGGGCTGACTAAGGAGAAAAATGATTTTACATAATATCATAATTTGATATTATTTTTCCACATTATTATTTTTCCAATTAGGGGATCTTTGAAGGAAGATATATGTCAGCCCTTAATTTTGGCACTTTGTTATAAGAAACACTTTTTTTAAAAACCTAGAAATTCTTTTTCTTCTATAAGAATAATTTTGTTTAAATGCCTAAACTTCTCTTGACATTGTCTTCTTCTTATGTATATTCATGTTGTCCCTAGGGCTTAGCACAATACCTTTTATTTATTAAATACTTAATAAATTATTTTTCATTAATTAATTCACTAAAAGATGTACAGAGGAAGGAATAGGTAAAACCCTCTCCTCTAATCAGGAATAATAGTTTTCTCATTATGGGTTTGGCACAAATAGTTGAATGGAGTGGCAGATGTTTGTACCTCTTCTGTTAGGTATAGTGGAACTAGATAATAGGAAGATGATTTATGTATGTTGAAATGAACTACCTTATATACCATGAAAGAAAAGAGCATAAAGTGAAAATGAGAGTAAATATCAGGGACCTTTCAAAGCAGAAAATAACTTATTGTGCTTGAGCCAATTCTTTTTCCCATTGTGGCATTATTGTGATGAGTGAAAGTATTCATGCATTTCTACTTTGGTCTATCCTGCTCCAGGATCTACCCACAATGTGCTTCAATACTGGGGAAATGAACAGAAATGAAAACTGTGTTTCTCTTCAGCCTATAACAGCCTGTTAGAATTATACCAGTTGAATTTAGCCCCAGTTTCCTATTCCTCACTGCCTATTATGGCAGAAAATGTGATGATGTGCTGCTATAAAGTAATTCAGGATGCTTTAGCTTTTTTTCTGGCTATCAAACACTTTTTAGAGCTAGAAAATAAAAATATAAAATTATTCAAAATCAACATTTAGTTAAATATCAATTAGTCTGGGAAAGAAAGGCATTTCTGGCAAAACTTTCATGACAAACTATGGTCATATTGATCATATTCTTTGCATTGAACATACTAACAAAAGCATAAGAAAGAAAGCAAGAAAGACAAGAGTTAGCTAATGGGGGTATAGGAGTGTACAGAGAAAGAGGAAACTTCAAAAAATAAATTGCAATCACTTTTGCACCTTAAGTAAAAAAGAAATTTGTTTTCTGTTAACTTTATAGAAATTCTTTTAAAAAAACTTGGTAATTCTTTTTCTTCTATAAAAATAATTTTGTTAAAAGTCTTAGCAAATCTTCTTTTAACATTGTCTCTTCCCTATGTATATTCAAGTAGTCTTAAAAATCACAGTAAAACATCAAAGCAAATACTTTCCTGGAATATTGTCATTCTGTGATTTAAAATATAATTAAGTTATTTGAATGGATCACAATATCACCTTGATATGTAGTCTTGTTCTTTGTTATGGATTAATTACAGTGAAATTTAATGTGTTTTTCCAAAGCACATAGTAAGGGCTTTCTTGATATATGTATCCTCAGTAACTACCTAAACTATGATGGTTGGTTGGCCTCGGATTAATCATCAGCAATTAAATGAATTAAATCTAATATGTTCAAAAGGAGCATTTTGAAAATTAACAAAAGTTAAGAATGGCAATGCTGGTACTATTATGCAAAATTTGACATATATGTAAATAAAACCCAGATAGACCATAGTGGCACATTCATAGCTTACTGGACATCTTTTTCAGACCAGCTGTGTCTGTGGAAATATTCATGTTTGTTGCTTACTGTCATGTTTATAACAAAAAAGTATATTAAAGTGAGCATAATGTTATTAGAAGCTTTTGAAAATTCAAAAACTTCTGGGTGAAAAATATTTGTGTGTAATTTATGACATTTTATTTCTTATGAGTTATTAATCACCTCCTCAAATAGCAATACTTTTCATATTATATATATTTCATATATTTGTATCTGTGTTGTGGACCTACCTGTGTTTATTTTGCTATAATGGTCACATTTAATCCAAATATCTCTCAAGTTCCCTCTTCTAAAAATTCAGTGATTCTGTGATTTAAAAACATATTGTTAAAAAAATTTTTTTTCAGGAAAGCAAAGTTATCATATGAATATTTTAGCATGAGTAATTTAGCATGCAAATGCAAAATCTTGCCAATTTCGACTTTTATTTCTGTCTACTAAGAAGAGATTACTTTATTTTTCAAGGTTGACTTGTGCAGCAAAAAACTTGAGCGAGCTGAGCAATTGATTGGAGGCCTTGGAGGGGAGAAAACTCGATGGAGTCAAAGTGCTTTAGAGCTAGGACAGTTGTATATCAATTTGACTGGTGATATCCTCATTTCATCAGGAATTGTGGCTTACCTGGGAGCCTTTACATCAAGTTATCGACAGGTAATGCATATTTCTGTGTACTACAAATATTTCGAAACATAGGCAGTTTTCAAGAAAAATTGTCAGTTTATAAAATAGTTATTTATATTGATGTTTTATTTAATTACAGATATAGCTCTTTTCTCCCCAGTAAAGTAATATATAATTATGTACCAGCAAACTTGCCACAATTTAAACATATGAGAGTACAAGGTATGTTTTAACCTTGAGGCTAAAATAATGTATAAAATGAAGAGAAACAAATATACATAGATGTTCTCCTTTCCTGATTTTGTTACAAAATGCAGGACTCTTCCCATGAGACCATTCCTTTTAGTAATAAAAAGGAGCAAAGTAGTAGTCAGTTCAAGACCAGTGATGTATTGTTCATTCAAAGTTCAGCTTGGCTCACATTTTACTTGGTTTTATAAAATTAACCAATTATTAATTAAATGCTTAAAAAAGCATTTCCCCTCTCATGTGGATGTGGGAATAGGAGACAGAGGTGTTACACAGATACTAGTAAAATGTAAAATGAGCCAGAGGAAGGTTTACAAGCCCATTGGGCAGCCCCTCTGGAAGGGATACATGATGGGACATGGACAAGACTCTCAGAGGATGAAAAGATATGGATGAATTAAAATCATGATCATAATTTGCCCAGCAAAACAAGGCAGGGCAATCATAGTAAATGACTACATTCTTAAATGTAAATGAACCGAGGTAAGAGTAGTAATAGAAGAGCTTCTTTTATCTGAAGAAGGAAAAGCTGAAAAACCTAAAGATTTTGGACATCTCTACTTAACACAAATTATAGAATCACTACTGAATAATGAACTATGTAACAAAAATAATTATAATCCCTCAGTGATTTTGAAGAGGAGATAGAAATACCTAGAATGGAATTTCCAAAAGCCCTTTGGAGTTTGATGATGCAAATCCAAATAGCAGAGCATTTTAACTAACACGAAAAAATTTTTTTTAATATTTTTTCTCCCACAATATTTGACTGAATAAAAATATTTGAGAAACTTGAGAAACTGCATATAATAATATATGCTGTAGCCTTTATAAGTATTAATGGTTTGTGAAAATATATTGAAAGATTTCATCAATATCCAGCTGGTACATAGTTGAAATCTTGACCATATTATATACATGAAGACAACAAAAAAGCAAAATGCAAAATGAAATCCAAAAAACAAAAATATAACTAAAATTATTCTTAATCAACAATTGAAAGTGAAAAGCCTAAACATTAAGGCAATATGAGGAATAAAAGGAATTCAAAGAGCAAAATAAACAATTCAACATCAATTTTTTAAAAAGAACTACCCTATAGAGCAGGAATCGGCAATCTATAGCTCTCGAGCCATATCTGGTTCTTTTTGCAGGAGTCATAAAGTCAATTTTTTTTCAGGCACTATTACAGGAGCACACACTGTGAGCACTGTACGGCTCTCACGAAATTACATTTTTAAAAATGTGGTGTTTATGGCTCTCACAGCCAAAAAGGTTGCTGACCCCTGCTATAGAGACTTGAGAAACAAAGGTATTTGAGAAGTCTCTAAAAAGAGAAAAATGTAGAATATTTCAAGTCATATAAATTATTGAAAGAAATTCAGCATATCAAAAATTTAAGTTGGAGAAAAAGAAAATGGAATTTGTGTATCATCAATATAATGAAAAATGAAAGCTACCCCAGGGGAGATGTCTGAAACTAGTTTCTCAGAAAACCAGGAAAACCAGTGGAGCTGCATAAATTCTATAACTATTGGCTCAAACACTTCAGTATGATGTTAGAATTACTAGCAAAGCATTTTACCAGATTACTCTTGGATGCAAGCTTTATCCTAAATTTTTTAATAAAATCACTTTTATGTGGTATGTTTTCAGTTCTATTGTTTTTAAATTGTGCCTTAACAAAAGATATTTATTACCAAAAGATGATAACTCTAGAGAACCCTTCAAACATTACTTGCATGTTTATGTACTTTATGTGAAATATTGTTTATATTCATATATATATATATATACATGTTTATAAGCATATAAACACTTAAAAGAAAAGTATATTGGCTGAGGAGCAAAAATGTTGTGACTAAATGCCTCAGAAGTTTAAAGAGCAGTTTGTTATTGCTTTAGTTATTATTGAATAAGTCATGGTCATATGTAAGCCAAATGTAAAGGGCTATATATTTTATACCATATTTATTGATTGTGTCAAAACCTTTGACTCAATTCCAGGCTTTATCACATAAAATGGATCATGGTGAACATACTAGAGTATTTGATGTCCACATGGATAGCAGTTTGCTATTTAAAACACCTTCCAATTCAATAAAGTCAAAAACAATTTCTATAAAACATAATATCTTCTAGGAAAATAGTTCGAGCTTACCATGACTCTGCCTGTCCTTCAACCCATTGTAACCATTCCTGAAAAGAACCAAGTATGATTTTTGGCCAAATAGGAAATCGTATCATAATCGGAATCACATTATAACATCAAGTTATATGCTTCCACAGAAAACTCATTAAATAACTATTTGATCTTGTGGAAATTTCCAATTATGATATAAAAATATTATTTAGACTCTACATGAAATATTGTTCATGTGCCAAAAAATAAAAGAAATTGAACTCTGTATACTTGGATTCAGAGATCAAAATAAGCCAGTGGATAAAGGTAATACTTACAAATAGTTGGGTCAAGAAAAAACAAACATTTCCTTCATCTAGGAAAAAGCCATCCAGCACAACAATGTGTGTTATGAAACACACTGGCATCCCAAAATCAAAGCTTAATGGGAAGAATCCATTTGGATCATTAATACCTATATAATCTTAGCCTCAGTGTATACTTTTGGCATGGTACGATGGACAACAATGGATGTAGGTATCCAAATAAGAATTTATACAGTGCTAATTAAACATGGGGATCAACACCTCAAGCCAATGAAAGAAAGGTTAATGCTTCCTCATAAAAGGAAGTATTGAAAAAAAAAAAAGAATTGATAGGCAATTGATAGTATCTTTTTAGGGCAGGTGAGCTACATGAATGCCATTTTTCACAAATGCTTAATAGAGTACATGTTGCATCCTCATGAATTCAACTAATATCTCAACAAAGAAACATTCAATGAGTGACTAACTCATGCTGATGTGTTTATAGAAACACAAGCTTCTGATAATTCAGGATAAGTTCATTGCTGCTATAACGTATAGAAATTAATTAAGGAACCCAGAATTATTGATTAATGCAGATTATATAATGAGATAATGGAAACTATATCATATATAGAGAATTTGAAATGTAGTATCTCCTAGATTCATAGAAAGACATGATCAGACTGGTATAATTTTATATCAGCAGCTCATTATTCTTATTATATAAACCAAAACCAAAAAATCTCCAGCCTATAAGTACAGATTTTAATATATCCTTCAGAATTCAACAAATAGGGGGCATATAGATGGTTCAGTGGCAAGCCTAGAGAATGGAGGTACCCAGTTCCAATCTGGCCTCAGACACTTCCTAGCTGTGTGACCCTGGGCAATCACTTAACCCCCATTGCCTAGACCTTACTGCTCTTCTGCCTTGGAACTGATACACAGTATTGTATTTACATAGATTCTAAAACACAAGGTAAAGGTTAAAAAAAAGAATTCAACAAATAAACTGTTCTGGAACCAAAGTATTGTTATAGAGAGATCTGTTATCCACAACCATCAAAATATTACTGAAGCAGGGGGCAGCTGGGTAGCTCAGTGGAGTGAGAGTCAGGCCTAGAGATGGGAGGTCCTAGGTTCAAACCCGGCCTCAGCCACTTCCCAGCTGTGTGACCTTGGACAAGTCACTTGACCCCCATTGCCCACCCTTACCAATCTTCCACCTATGAGACAATACACCGAAGTATAAGGGTTTAAAAAAAAGATATTACTAAAGCATAAAAAATTAAGAATAATGTTTTTCATGGCTATCACTATAACAAATATTTTCAAATTACATAGCACAAAAAGCTTTTTTTAAATATAGATATAAAACAGAGAAATAAAAATCACCATCCTTCCAGTCTTATTACTGAAATTATTTGAAAGATGCTTTCACTGGGTCTCCAGAGAAGATTACATTCTACTACTTATTACTCATGTAGAAAAATAAAGCAGTTATTTCATCCACCTATGCAAGATTCCATAAAAAATTAACTATGAAGGAATAGCAGGATAGTTATTTAAGGTTAAGGCAAGTAACTTAACCTGTTTGCCTCAGATTACTCATTGTAAGATGAGGATAATAACACCTGCTTTCCCCAGGTTGTCTTGGGGTCAAATAAGATTGTAAAACAGTTAGCACAATGCCTGGCACACATTAAGTACCATATAAATGATAGTTGTTATTAGCTATTATTATAATGGAGCGAGGAACAGCCTCATAGCTAGGAAGAACTGGGATCAAGTTCCAAAAGTTCAGGTTCCTAATCAAGGTCTATCTGCATTCGTAGAAATTTTTTCATTGAGAGTTCTTTTTACATTTGAAATCACAAAGTCAGGCTTAAATAAATCAGTAAAAGAATGAATAGGTAAATGTATAAATAGTAGTAGTACCTCACCCTGTAACAATGAAGAAATACCTACATTGGTGAGATAAGATCCTTTGAAGTATTGAGGCTATAAAATAGCAATATTACTTTATTCCTCTCTTCCTCAGCTTTGAAGGTAATCTAAAATAAATTATCTTTATAAATCACAAAGCCATCTGCTGATTTTCCCCTTACAATACTAGAAAACATGTTTTTAGATGAAACATTCTGCCTACCAAATAAAAAATGTCACAATCTGGTAGTCCCTCAGATACTATATGTGGGTGTTGACTTTAAAAGCCTAGTAATTTTAGCTGAAAAATAACCATTCTTGATATTTTAATGTAGAAAAACCCCCTATAACAAGTGCTCTGTGCTCACCCTTTTGTCCTATGCACAACTGAAAAGTTATTGGGTGGAATTCTGTAGGAAAGTGAACCACTCCTTCAGCATGTTAGGCACTTTGGATTAAGCATAAGTACTTTTAAATCACAAAAAAGTTATTTGCTCTTCTGCCTCAAAATCTTGATTCCTCATTGTGGCATAGTGACCATCAAGGTTTATTCCAGCAGAGAACAAACTCTGGCATGCTGGAAAAGAGCCTGAGTATGATCCTGGAATGATGGTCTGTTTCTGAAGACCAACCTAGCCAAGTATGGAGAGTTTCATCACCAGTAAGCTAGTCATTAGGTGACAGATTCTTGGGCTAATTCCCAAGATCCCTGCTCAATGACTATTAGATGGATGTACTACAGGAAAAACTGAATTGGATCAGTCTTGGCATTTTTACTATAATCAAAACTATAATATAGAAGGATGCTATGTCTAATTTTGAGGACAAATGAAAGAGTCAAGAGAGTTTATTTTATAATGTGACCAAAGGTAACAAGAAACAACATTTAATGGGATATTTTCTTCTATTGCAATTTTCATGATCAATATTTGCAACAACAAAAAGTCTGCCTTGAAAATACTTCCTTACTTATTCATCAGTATCTATTCTTTAGAACAAAGAGGTAAAGAAGTTCTAGGAAGAATTTGAAAAAACTATCCAATTTCAACATAGGGATAGTATTCAGTGACTTTAATGCAAAAGTAAAAATAAGTGAGAATGCAAAAATATTGAAAAATATGGATGAGGAATAAGAGAGTCAAGAGAAATATAAACTATACAGAGCTCTCACACTTCCACATCAATAATTTCATCTTAGAAAAAATCTGAAGTTACTGGATATCAAGTCCCAAATAACATCACAAAAAACTGATTATTTATTAACAGATAGAAAATGACTTATTTATGATATGTGGGAATCATTTGTGAATCAGATGTCTGTGTATAAGTAGACTCTCAATTTGTTAGAGCAAAGGTCAAAATTAGTACCAAGCTAGAAGAAAGAGAATGAGAAAAAGATATAATATGCATTTAAAACAACTCCCTCTTGATCCATTTAAACAAGTTATTGATAAAAATGTGAGATAGAGGGGACTAGCATGTTATAGAGGAAAAAGCACTATATTTGAAACCAAAGGACCTTGCTTCAAATCCTGAGAGCTCCTTACCACCCATGTAACCTTGAAGAATTCACAACCTGTGGAGCTCATTTTCTTATCTATAAATAATAGTTGGACTATATGGCCTCAAAGATCCCTTCTAGCTTTAAAAAATGATCGTTTGATTCTTTGAAGAAATAAAAAATACTCATGGCAATAATTTCATGCGGAAGCTCAACTAATATAAATCCATTGCCATGATGAGAGCAAAAAAGCCTAAAAAAGTGCTTTAGTCAGCAATCATTTTACTTTACTTGCCAATGGGTGAAATATGGTAGCCAAGCACAACACTATTCATAAAATCTTAGGGGTAACTGCTGAAGATTATAAATTACATTTGCTTGAAAATCAGATGTTAAAATCTTAAAGGAAGTGTACCGAGAAACCTAATTAGTCTAAGTCATTCTAATGATATGTAAGAGTAAAAATAAAAGAGACTACAAACATTAAAATGGAAGAGGTGTACAAAAAGTTGAATAACAAACTCTTTTCACTGAGGATGATAGAATCAGTGCCCTTAGATCCTAATATTATAGTCCCTGATTTGTTTATAGATGAAGTCATAAAAGCACTAAAAAGAATTAGAAAAATAATTTAATTAGACCAAGTGTATATAGTGGAGATCCATGCAGGAGGCCAATTGTGAGGGGGCACTGAAGAAATGATTTACAAGGTATATGAAAGAAGGAAAGATGTAAAAGGCATGGAAAATACTTCAGACCTAATTAATTTTTTGAAACCAAGGGTGTGTCAGTACATTTACTGATGTATATTCGTACTTAATCTCACGTATAATTTTAATTCACATATGCATAGAGGACATCTTTGATGAATGTATTAATAGGAGCCAGGCGGGCTTTCACAAAATTCATTCCATAGTCAACTTACATCTTTACTAAACAACTAATGACAAATATAGAATCTCTAAAGAATTAAAATAGATTATCTCTTTGAGGGCAATGGAAAGGCACATGGTGGGTCTGAACAATCTGTAACACAACACATGAGGGACTGTGAAAAGAACCCAAATAAAGGACATGTATATTTAGAAAGGAGATGAACAACTCATGTGACAAGAGTAAGGGCAAACCACTGGAAATCCCTTGTGTTCCCCTGGCATTGTTGTAACGTCAAGAGAAAAGAAAGGCTTCCAGCATGTTGGATAGACCCCTGTGGCAGACTAGGAAATGGACAAGAGTCATGCAGGATGAGCAGCCATGGATGGGTTATGATCTGTATTGTTGGAGGGAACATTCACATCAATAAGTCTACAGATCCATTCGGTCCACTATTTTGTCCTGATGATCAACATTCTTTCCTTGAATGTGTCTATCTAACTGTCAAAATATCTGCTTTACATTCAAAATGCAATTTATTAATGGCTCTGGCTTTCCTAATTGGACTCAATAAAAATTCTATACATAACATGCATTCTTTAGCTCTCTGAAATCATTGACAAGCACCCCTAGTCTTGATAGATTCCTGACAGCTGCTTTGTTCTATGATAATCTTAAACTGAAAAATAATAGGGTATGTCTCTGCCAACTGCCTGACTAAATAAGTGAATTTTCACATTCAAAAAAATAAGATAAATGCCAAATTCTTTGTTCACTCTCTATTCTTTTTTGACTGTTCACACTACAAACATTTTCCAAGTCCCTGATCCTGTTTTGACTCATTGCTTTTGTTTAGTGAGTTGGCATGTCATAGTGAAGAGATGACACTGGAGTCAGAAAGCCCTAAGAAATCTTCTGGTCCAAGGGCCTGGGAAAGTCACCTAACTTCTCAGTGCCTCAGGCACTTTGTAAAACAGCAAGGGCCAATCCAGTTTTCTCACTGGAGATTTCTTATAACAATGAAACTGCCATCCTGGACCAAAAATTAGGAAAAGAACCTCATCAAATAATCTCAAAGTCTGATCTATATTTTATACATTTTCCCATTATCCAGAGTCTTTCATAGATGTCTGACATGGGCTCGGCAATGTTTGACTATGTAGTTCCTTTGGTCCTGGTGAATTAAACTCACCAAAAGCAACTATGTACTCACCTTTTCATCTCTCCACTTCTCCCTATTAGTCATTTCTGTTCTGTTCTTCCTCACCCAAAGATGATTCTTCTTGGCGGAGACAAACTCTTCCTGCTTTTAAAACTACTCATTGTTCCAACCAGTCCATGAAATGTTCCTTTCTCTTTTTTATCAGCCTTTTTTCTCTAACAGAGCTAAAAAAATCCTTTTTGTTATTAACTTCCCCTGCAAGTCTCCTCTAATTCTCTGGACTATGTCTCTGTGTTCATCCTCCTTTGCCTTCCTTTGCTTCCCAATTCTGTAAATATCTTGTAAAAAATGGACTGATGAGACTATTATATAGTCATGTTGGTTTCTTTTGAATACTCATTTTCCTCCTCATCAACACAGTTTCTCTTTGAATCTTCAGAATTTCATTTTTGAGGCCCTTTTTTCTCTTTTATGCTGAAATAGTGAATTAGTAGGGTTACTTTACCTGATCTCTCAGCCATGAGAGATATTGACCATGTGTTTTTAGCCATTCATTTCCTGAGAATATAGTAATAGTAAGTATGGTTCTACCCTAACCCTCAGCAAGTAATGTAAAAGGCCGTAGCTTCATTCCAAGAAAAATGGTATATGTGCATGAGGAAAGTCCCATGTTAATTCATTCCATTGATATGTCTGTTCAGGCCTTGGTATTTCTAGCACATGAATTAACTTGCAGCAGGTCTCCTTGGAGGATAGTAAAATACAGTTTGAGACTTTTTGTTGGAGTAGTTTACATTAAAAAACTCTATCTCGCTTATAATGGATCCTATCAAAGGGGATCCATATTCAAAGGAGTATTTTTTCCGAAGACTTCTTCAGTAACTATAGAAACCTTTGGATTCCTGATGGGTTCCTGTGCAAGATCACTCACCACTGGATCTGGTTTCTGTTCTCATTATTTCCTTCCAGAGATTAACACTCAATGCATGCAAGTTTCAAAAGCTTACTATTGCTTACACTCTCCAAATATGTAGCATGTGTGGTTAGTGATTTCTTCTGAACACGTCAAATAATGTCTTGGGCCTCTGGAAATTGGTCCTTTCTAGCTCTAGGGTTCTCTCTTGACCCATATGCCAAACTCATCATGACCTCATGGTCATAAAATAATATACTCTGGCTAGTATTTTGTTCTTTCCTGACGCCATATGTAGGATCTGTGATTGATCGGTATAGGACTTCATTGCCCTCCTCCAACTTCTGATATTGTGTTAGCAACAATATGCCTTCTAAGGATTGGGATATGAATTCTTTAGGTTCACTTTCATGCCTCTTGACTTGTATCACTCTTTGAATTCCTTTTGTCATTTGTTCTTGCTAAATATGCAAAAACAATATACAACTAAAGCAATTGATTGATCAATTATCACTTATTTTGTGTCTCCAGTGTTCCAGGCACTGTGTCAAGCTGGTAATATACAAACACAAAAGTAAAATAGTGTTTGCCCTCAAGGAACTTATGCTCTAACAAAACATTCATTCTTTGTAATATTTCCAAATATATAAAACACATAAATTAGACCCAATGGAAACCACTATAGCTGAAAAGAACAGAAAAGCTCCTGTAGAGAAGGTAGTGCTTGAGTTGACTCCTGAAGGAAACCAGGAATGGTATATATATATATATATATGTATATATATATATATATATATGGTAACTCTTAATCAGAATATTATAATAACTAAAATATTCAATTACTCATTTCTGTCAGAAATACACTAACATACAGTAGTAATTATGAAAATATTGTGTTTGAAGTATTCCATTCAAGAATGGCCAATAGAAAAATAAAAATATGAACATATGAAAATATAATTTAATTTTAGTTTAATTTCATATTTCATGTAAGAAATCAAATATGCCAGTCTTTGACCAGGAAGATAGAGAATAGAAGTATATTAATGGTGATTCCTACAACCCTGCACTGCTGTGTTTGCCTTTATTGGTCATCCAAAGGAATAATTTCTAGTAAAGGTATTTGATAATGCATAGTCAGAAAATAGGAGTAAACATTTATCTCAAAAATCTGAGGCATACTCTGCCATAGGTAGATAGATAGATAGACAGACAGACAGACAGACAGACAGTTAGATAGATAGATAGATAGATAGATAGATAGATAGATAGATAGATGATAGATAGATAGATAGATAGATAGATAGATAGATAGATAGATAGATAGATAGATAGATAAGCTAGNATAGATAGATAGATAGATAGATAGATAGATAGATAGATAGATAGATAAGCTAGATAAAAAATAAGATCAGTAGGAAATTGAGAGACATATAGGTAAAATGTTTGGCCTAGGAAAATATTTGGACAGGCAGCTAATACCTCTAACATTGCAGACACATCAAAATCTTCTCCTTCCACTCATCACATTTCTATATTATTAGGTATATGTGACTGACAAAGCCTCTTCAGGCTTTGAGCCTTATATAAATGTGATAAATCTGAGATTCAGAAAGGTTGTGGCTACATAGCAAGTGAGGGCCAGAAACAGGACTTGAATCTTCTTTCCTTTATGACTACAAGTCTAGCACCCAGGCATCACATTTTTTAAAAAGATTAATTGAAGAACAGATATCTTACTTTATTCAAATAATATTATTCATACTATATTGCCTCTTCTAGCAAGAGAGGCAATGGAAGAGGCTCATGGAGAAAGTATGTTTTAAGATTTAATACTTTCAAGGGTCTCCTAACCCCGGGGGGACAGAAGCTGGGGCAATAGTATGGGTAGAAATTACAGAGATAAAGTCAGACTTCCTATATGGTGGTAATTCTTACCCTTCTTTGTGTCTTAGACCCACATCTATAGACTGCCTGGTGAATCCAACATTTCTCAGAAAGATGTTTTTAAATACATGAAATAAAATACATGGGATTACAAAGAAAGTCAATTATATTTGAACATAATTATTTGGATAGTATTTTTAAAAACAAGTTATTAATAACTAGCATTTACAAAGCACTTCACAAATATCTGATCTTCACTACAACTCTGGGGCACAGGTGCCATTATTATCCTCATTTTACAGATGAGGGAACTGAGGCAAAAAAGATTAAGTGGCTTGCTTCCAAACACAGTGCTAGTAAGTGTTTAAGTTGGTTTTGAATTCAGGTCTTCCTGATTTCATGTCTAGTACTTTATCCATTGCACTGCTCAGCTGATATCTATTCATGAACAACTGCTATAAAGGAGAAGCTTCTTAACAATAAGCATTGTCTAAAGATAAAATACAACAGCTAGGTGGCTCACTGCATAGAATAATAGACCTGGAGTCAGGAAGATTTATCTTTATGTGTTCAAATCTGGCCTTAGACACTACCTTTGTGATCCTGGACAAGTCACTCAATCCAGTTGCCTCATTTCCTCATCTGTAAGATGAGCCAGAGAAGGAAATGGCCAACCACTCCAATATCTTAGTCAAGAAAACCCCAGATGGGGTCACAAAGAGTCAGATGCAACTGAATGACAACACAATAGAATGGGATGCTTCAGGAAGAAATGGTTTCCTTTTCATGAGAAGTCTTAAAATGGAGAGAAAACTACTCTGTAATAAAAAAGAAAAGCCAGATGAATTTCACCAATTTGTGGCTAATAAATACCTTTTGTTTTTTTGTTTTTTGCAACAGTTTCCTCTTTTAGTGACAAAGGTGAGAAAAGGAATTTATACTTGTACAAAAAAGGAATTTTATTATGTAAGGTCAGAAATATATTATAACCATTAGTAAAATCTAGTACTGACAGAAATAGAGTAGTGGATCGATGGAATAGATTAGGCATTCAACACACGGTAGTAAAAGACTATGGTCTTAACCTAGTGTTTGACAAACGTTAAGATCTAAGCTTTTGGAAGAACTCACTATTCCACAAAAACTGCTGGGAAAACTGGAAAACAATATGTCAGAAACTAGACACAGACCAATATTTCACACCACATACCAAAGTAAAGTCAAAATAGATATAAGATGTAGAAATAAAGGGTGATACTACAAACAAATTGGAGGAGCATGAGAAAGTTTACTTGTCAGATCTATGGATAAGGGAAGAATTTATGTCCAAGGAAGACATGGGGGGAAAATGTTATAGCAAGTATCTCTGATAAAGGTCTCATTTCTCAAATAGATAGAGTACCAAGTAAATTTATAAGAATAAAAATCATTCTCAAAAATAAATAAAAAAAATAAAAAAAAACATTCTCCAATTGACCAATGTCAAAGGACATGAATAGGCAATTCTCAGGTGAGGAAATTAAAACTATCTTTAGTCATATGAAAGAATGCTCCAAATCACTTCACTATTGATTAGAAAAATGAAAATTAAAACAACTCTGAAGTGTACCTCCTCACACCTATCAGACTGGCTAATATGACAAAAAAAGGATAATTATAAATGTTGGAGGGAATGTGGAAAAATTGAGATACTAATAGAACATTGGCGGAACTGTGAACTGATACAACAATTCTGGAGAACAATTTGGAACCATATTCAGAGGACTATAAAACTGTGCCTACCCTCTAACCCAGCAGTACCACTACTAGATCTATATCCCAGAGATCAAAGATAGGGGGAAAGACTCCATTTGTACAAAAATATTTATACCAACTCTTTTTGTGGTGGCAAAGAACTAGAAAATGAAGGGATATCCATCAACTGCTAAATGACTGAATAAGTTGTGGCATGTGATTGTAATGAAATATTATTGTACCATAAGAGATGATGAACACAAAAAATCCTGGAAAGAGATATGAAGTGATGAAAGTAAAGTGAGCAGAACCAAAAGAACATTGTACACAGTAATAGCAATAAAGTATGATGATCAACTATGAACAACTTCACTGCTATGCAAGGCTCTAGGGTAATTCTAAGAGACTCAGTGCTGGAAAAGGCTAACCACTGTCATAAAAGGAATTGACAGCCTAAATGCAGATGGAATATGCCATTCTTCGCTTAATTTTCACTCTGAATTTTTCTCTTGTAAATGATATATGCATTACTTCACAATATGATGAACATGAATTTATGTATTATATGTGTACATATGCATATTACAACCTATCTCTTATTAACGGTCATCTTGGGGAGGGAAAGAGGGATAGGAGATCACAAAATATGAGAAAACTACTATTAAAAGTTATATCGTTATGAATAAAAATTCATCTTGGAGACTTTATACTAAATTTATAAGTATTTATTAGTAAGGACAAAGAAAGAAAGTTTCTAGCCAAGCTAAAAAGATCTCTGACAGAGGCTGCAAGTCATTAGTTCCTGTTTCTGCAGCCTGCTCTGCCACTTGCCAGAGATTGCTTACCTCGATAAGTGCTGGCTCACCAACAAGAGAGCTCTTTTCACAAGCCCAAAAAATGGCACAGAGAGCCTGCTTCATGCCCTGGCTTTTTTAAGATCAGTCTAAAACCCTCCTCTAAGATTTTCTAATTGGCTAGGGTTTCACTTCAGTCCCCACACATCACATCCCTTGACTACCAGCAATCCAGAATCTCACCTGCCACACTGGCAAATTAAGACCCATGACTCTGTGACCCCTATTATGTGAGACTTCTGGGATCTGATGGTCTTGTAGATATCTAATTTACACAGTAACAGCATGTAATCTGAAGAACATAAAATTTAAATTTAACAAAAAGAATGCATTATGCATGAAGAAATATATTTATAATTCAAATATATTTTATGGAGAAAATTTAATAATCTAAAGTATTGTATCTAAAACTATAAAGTTTTAGAATAATGGTTGGTAATTCTTTTTTCTTAGCATATACAAGGTTATACCAAGTTTTATATTAAATGGTGTAGGCTTCATAGAAATCCTTTAATCTTAAAAAATAATGGAATTTATTTCTACTTCAGCCTTTATTATGATGTATATTAAAATCTATTGTTTAAAAAAGCTAGAAAATCATAATTTTTAAAATGTTTAATCATTTAATCCAGAAAATATGCTGGTATACACAAAATGTAAATTTTCTAATATCCAGTCTTTTTTCCTCTTTGTTATGTTCCTAAAAGAACCAAACTGATGAGTGGACATTGTCGTGCAAAGAAAGAGACATACCCTGCTCAGATGATTATTCTCTTACAAGCACATTGGGAGAACCTGTTAAAATACGAGCTTGGAACATTGCTGGCTTACCCTCAGATTCCTTCTCCGTTGATAATGGCATCATCATTATGTAAGGAAAATGTTTTCTCCTCAAGTTGACTAAAATAGGTGCTGAATATTTTACTTGTACCTTCATTAAGATCTTGCCACTGTGCCTCATTGTGGTATGGAATTTACATTATTTTTCTAGGACCAGGTTAGCAGAACATAAGGTAGGCAATGTTAAGGTTTTGATTTCTTCAGAAAATATGCAAGTAGATAATAGGTAACAATGTTTGCATAAAGGTATTAGCTGCAGCTAGATAATTACTGATCAATCACATTTTGTAAAGACATGACAAAACTATTTAAATGTTTTATATATACTTAAAACATTGCTTAAGGATCATTTTATAAGGAAGATGGCAGAGCAGTTATTTTTCCCCAACATCTGCATTAAAAACTTCAAAGAAAGGAATTAAGTGCCAGAGATATAGTTATGGCAGCTGCATCCACAATATAAAAAGAAAGAAGCCCCACATGAAGTTTTAAAATGTCATGGAAGGGAGGTAGGGGCTTCAGTGGATGAAAGATGGGACGTCTTGGGTTCAAAACTGACTTCAGACATTTCCTAGCTGTGTGATCCTGGGCAAGTCACTTAACTCCAATTAGCTAGTCCCATCTACTCTTCTGCCTTGGAACTGAGATTTGGTATTGATTTTAAGACAAAAGGTAAAGGTTTTTAAAAAATGATGGAATATCATCAGACAACTGACATATTTAGAATTCCCACTCAGTGTTCCCACTCCCTACCCAGAGGATGAGAAATTGTGTGGATGATTTGCTGCAGCTAAATTAAAAGAAATAATTCACTTTGATGAGATCATAGATTCATTGAAGTATCAACATCTATTACTGAAATATTGTAGTGTTATTTTTTGGTCCAGAACTATTATTTCATCAATGTAGGGAATACCTGGTAAGGAAAATTTTTACCAATTAAAATTAGTATCTGCTTTAAGGAACTTGATGGTCTTTGAGAGTTGTATGGTACACTAAGAAGTTAAATGACTTGTCTAGATGCAAATCAGCATATTACAAAGATGCAGCTTGAACCCATATTGTCTTGACTTCTATCCACTGCGTTGTACTCTTTTTTTGTCAGTATCACAAAAATTATAAATGTGACTATGAGAAAATATGGAAAATAAAATCAGTAAAAACCAAAACCAAATTGTATACATATTGACTTCCAAAGATTTGTGAAAAAAGAAAAAGCCAGAACTAGTAGAACGTCAGATACAGTCAGAAAGGGACATGCTATGGAAGAATCTTATATTTATTGTCTGGTGATTTTGCTTTAATTCATTAAGTGCTAAGAGGATTTATGTGGAATTTTGTTACTTTTAATTTATTTGTTGCTTTTTTTTGGTTGCTGATTATTAAAAATAAGTAAAAAAAAGACAAAAAGATGAACTACATATTGTGTTGGCAAGATGAAAAATCAATTTTGAATGCCATGAACTTGGATGATTCAAAGCTAGTTTTCTAGCTTTTGTTTATCTATAATTTACAAACAATATGAGTTCAAGCTTCATCTTTGTAATACATTGGTTGTGTGTCTAGACAAGTCATTTAACTTCTCAGTGCACTAGGCAATTCTTAAATATCATCAAGTTCCTGAAAGCTCTTCCAAAGACATCATAAATTAACACTGAAGGGACCAACAAGAGTGGAAAATAATTTCAAAGATTTAGTTTAACATTTATAGAATTTTGAGTTTCAAGCAGAAAAATAATCCATATTTTATTTGCCAGTTATTTTATGCTGTTTTTATTTCTGTTTAGTAATTTGATTAAATTGTGATGGTCTAAGAACATATTTTTCCTTGGGAGTTGAAAAAATGAAAAGCGGAACAATAAAAACATTTATTTGATAAATGACTCATTTCATATTCATGTATAAACTACCATAAAATTTTCCTATGAAATGCAGAAACAGATAATTAAATACAAATTAAATTCAAATTTTAAAATAATGGCAGATTGTGACCCAATTTATATGAGAAAATGAAACATAATTTTGATATTCACTTTCACTTATATGTTATTTTATTGTCTCAATTCAGTCATCAAAGCCATAATTCTGGAAGTTATTTCTTACCTTCTTGGGATATTCCAAATTGAGATGGAGTAGGATGAAGTTACTAAGGGAGATATAGACAATTTCATTTTTGGACCATTTTCATTCTTCCTTTTCCTTCCAGGAATGCAAGGAGATGGCCTCTGATGATAGATCCTCAAGGTCAAGCTAATAAATGGGTAAAGAATATGGAAAAAACCAATAGCCTTCACATAATTAAATTAAGTGATTCAGACTATGTAAGGACCCTGGAAAATTGCATCCAGTTTGGTACGCCTGGTAAGTAACTAAATAGTAAAACTGTGTATTACCAAAATGCCTGGAGAGGGCACAATTAACTCAAAAATTATTTAAGATGCAAAAAAGGACAAACGAGATATATATATATAAATAATGATTTTATTCTTCCATTTCATTATTTGATAATCAAATTAAACTTTGATAATTGTAATCACAGCAGGTTAGGAAATTTTCCATGCCTAAAGATTTGTTTGCAATGCTTTCTCTAATTTAACCGTTTTAATTGTTGCCTGAAGTTGGGCACACTTTAATTTTCATTATGATTCTGATTTTGCCTTTAAAGAGTCTATGTGATATACCAAAACTTGTTTACTAGACCATCAGTCCTGTTGACAATTTTTTCCTTTGTCTGTATGTAATGTGAACATTAAGGAATTGATGGCATCTGGTACTTTACTGTGTCGTTATCCCTTTCTCCTAATGAAGGTATCAAGAATATCATAATTACATTTCAGGAAAAATCTCATGTAATCTTTAGTTTTGTCAACTGAAGAACTTGGATTAAATATTTTATTGTTTGAGTAAATCCATGATTAATCATATTTTAAATTTAAACTACCCAAAAAAGATGTAGACATTTTATTTTCTATTTGAGATAGTACTGCTTAGCAAAAGTATCCTAAATAGTTTTAAATTTTTTTCTTATGAATTATGTAGATTTTAAGATTAATATTCAATATCGCCAAAGTATAATATTTATAAAGATTTATTAATATTTAACTATAGAGCTAGAGAAAACAGAGAGCACTCACCAAATCCCACTCATGTGGAAGACAGAGCGTAGAAAGGCATTACCCAAAACTTATATACAATCACTTAAAAAACGTACATAAACAGAAAAGAAAAGGGAATCTTGGGGCAAGGGAAGAATCCTGGGAGATGAAGTCTAATTTCCACATACACAATTATTATAATGAAGTATATACTTAAAAATGTTCATTTGAATCAGAGCAGGGTTTGATAGCTGTGGGAAATACGGAAATGAAAAAAATGCTAACATTCACAACTATATTGATTCATTCAGTAAATATTTAAAATTGTGTTGACATATTCAGTTTTTATAGACAGTATAGACAGTAGTGGATAGAGAGCTGTCCAGGCAAGTCTTTTAAATTCTCATTTTCCTAAATTCTCTAAGACTATAAGTCACAAAGCAGTTCTGGTCTGTATTAGTGGAAGGGAATTTCTCACTGGGAGCTTCCTACATCAATGAAATCACAGGTCCATCCCCCCACCAAAATGCAATGTGGTATTTATCCATTCAACAAGCATTTTCTGAACAAGGAGATAAAAGTGATGTTTGGTGCCCTCAAGAAGTTGATAGTTAAATGAGATTGGATGGTGGGAAGCAACATGTTTGTACATAAAAACAAAGCCATGTACAATGAGATAAATGTTAATTCAATTTACTTTGGGAGTTCAGAAGACAAAGGAGAGATAATTTCTCCCTGACTAATGTTAGAATCAGAATTTTAAAGCTTAATGTTCATATTACTCAGGCCTCATTTTGCAGTTGAGGAAACTGAGGAAAAACATATAATCAACAGTCATTTGTTAAGTGTCTCCTACGTGCCAGGCTCTGTGCTAGGTGCTGGAAATACAAAGAAAAGGGGAATGAGAAACTATAATTTGCCCAAGATCACACAACTAATTAGTGATGAAACTGGAGATAGACATTGTGGTCTTGTTCTTCTAGCTAACATTCTAGACCTCCTCCTATGACCTCAGTCTGTTCATCCATTCATCTGACCATTTCAAAAGTAAGTTTTTAAGCACAGTTAATAATTGATTAATATTCTTTTAAAATTCATCAAAGAGAAGGGACAAGTATCTTAAATCCATTTTTAGTTTTATGAAGAGTGAAACAGATGGTGGATGGTACAGCTATTTTTGCATTTAACCTTCAAGCAAATGAATCTGTCACTGTTACAGCTAAAAAAGCAAATGCAGTTGAGTCCCCTTCCATTGGAGCACCTGACTTTAGAGTTTGGGAAATTCTACAAAACAATAATGCAACTAAAGATAGATATGTTTTAGCTGATTTAAAGAAAGGAAATGAACACAGAAAGTGAATCATGTACATGTCACTAACAAATGACTGTCAATATGTATTTAAATATGCTACATTTTCACAAAAGATTTTAATCTTGGCTATAGGAGAATGTACTATGTCACATCTAACATTTAGAAAGAACAAAGAACTAATTATTTAGATTTTGTGTATATTTCTGTCACTAGGATCAACCATATATTTACTTTAAATGAGATTGTCTTGCTTAAAGCAAGATGGCTGGATATATGAAAATTAGTTTGCTTTTCGGTTTCAAACTGAGGACATTTCTTTTTTTTAAATTGTAAAATAGTTTATTTTTATTTTTTATTTTTATTTTGAATATTTTCCCCTAGTTACATGTTTCATGTTCTTTCCCTCTTCCCCAAGTCCCCCTGACCCCCCTTAGCCGATGCACAATTCCACTGGGTTTTACATGTATCATTAATCAAGACCTAATTCCATATTATTGATAGTTGACTAGAGTTATCGTTTAGTGTCTACATCCCCAATAATAAAACTGAGGACATTTTTTAAGGGAAGAAACATTGGAAAGTGTAGTTTATTCATTAATAATATTAACACACAAAACTACATTCCCTAGTGTGCTCTCAATATCCCTATATGCCTAGACAACTTTTCATGTACATAAAGAGCTAAGAACTTTTGCCCATCTTCCATGGGACGTTCCTAATAAACTAAACAAAGCAAAGAATCGTGGTGGACGGTCAACCTTATGGTAATGTTATCTTCTGTCTCTATGAATGTAATGGGTACATCCAGTGATTTAAGTAATGTGAATATCCTATTATGAATTTGTTCTAGTATTGCTGGAAAATGTTGGGGAAGAACTAGATCCTGTCCTCGAACCTCTTCTACTAAAGCAGACATTTAAGCAGGGTGGGAGTGTATGTATCCGACTTGGTGACACTACAATTGAATATGCACTTGACTTCCGCTTCTACATTACAACTAAACTAAGAAATCCACATTATCTTCCTGAAACATCTGTTAAGGCCAGTATTTGACAATAAATGTATTTCTAGTCCTATTTTTATAATGAACCTTTTTCCCTTTCCTAGTAGCTTACATAAATGTGCATTCTGTAAATGGGCAACTTTTTCATTTTGAATATTTCCTGAGAGTATTATAATGATGTGTAAATGTTGCTTTTGACAGTGCTTAAGTAAAATATATTTCCTTGCTATTCTTTGAAAGCTAATCTAAATTTAATTCTTCCTGTCAATAGTCCTTCCAGATGTGTATTGTTTAAAATTGAAGCTTTATGCAATCATGCTTTCTCTTATGTATCATCAAACAATAGTATACTAATTGAATTTTTTTCCTTAATAGAATTTAGCATTTTCTGCTTCTCGGCATAAGATTTTTTTCTCCATTTTATTCTCTTGAGCTATTTGAAAGAGATGTTTTCTTTCATAAGCATTTTAGAGATTAGATGCTGCCAGGTTCTTTAGGAGATAAAGGGGTCTTGGAGCATCAGGGACTAAAAGACAATAGACCTTAATCAGATATACATGACTCAAACCAAAACCAGGAAATAAGCAAAATGGATAATGAATTTGATGGCAAACATGAAGAAAGCATTAAAACAGTGGCAATGGTTCAGGACTAGGAGAAGGGAGAAAGGGAATTTAGCAAAATATGGAGAGTTTTTTTAAATGGTGGTTGCAAGATCTTCTCTGGATGTGGTAAAGATTAGACAGATAACCTCCTACAAATGTACACCTCCAGAGGCAGAGGAAAAAAATAGGTAAAATTTTTTGGGGTTATGATTACAAGAGGTAATGGAAATATTTCTAACAATGAAATAAGACTCTAAGGAAAAGACTAGAACCTTTATTTTTTCCCCTTACTGAAATATAGGACTTAACAAGGTCAAGATTGGCAATGTGAAGCTGAATGTGATCTGCCTATAATTCTAGAAATTGTAGTGTTTGAGGTCATTTCATTTTAATTTAGAAAATACAGAACATGTTCTGAAAATAGGAGGAGAAAAGAATTTAGGTTAACAGTAGTCACCAGTGATTTATACTTGTGTGAAATATAAGGCTAATATGTATCTCAAAACACTTAAAAATGTTTCTAAAATATGAACGTTCCAAATTTATAGAATGTCTGATAAATTTAAACTTGGGGAGGATTTTATGATTTTTTTGTGGAAAAAAATTTATAACTATATCCTTAATTTGTTATGAATGAAGCATCCATAAATATTGAATGAGTGTCTACTCTAGAGCAGGCATTGTGCTAGGTACCATCCAGAAAGTTAGACATAAATCCTTGGCATTAAGGCGCTTCTAGCCCAGTAAAGAAACAAACATGTCCACAACTAACAGTAATACAATTAAGTATCATAAAAGTACAAACCGTGCTACGGAAGTACAGAGAAGGTAGACATCACTTGCACAGGGAGAAACCCGGGACAGTTTCATGGAAGAAATAGCATTTCAGTTGTGACTTAAAGGATAGGTAGAATTTGACAGGTGGCAATTTGGTAAAGATGATGCGATCTTTATCAATTAAATCAAGAAATATGTTGACGTAGAAATGTTGCTTATAAGTGAAACAGAATGAAATGATAAAGCATTAAATATAAACCCCAATGTTAAGTAATGGATTACCAAAATTCCTAGAAATAAAGAACAAGAGAAAAAATTAAATAGTAAATAAAACATGCAGAAAACGGCACACATAACAGAAAAATCTAGTTCAACATTGACTTATAGTAGTAGTCACAAGACTCTAGGGAAGAAACTGATCTATGAGTCACTATCAAAATCCTCAAGATCCCTAGAGTATCTTATTGCTTCATTATTTTTAATTGCTTGGATTGATTAAACAGGGATTAGGAAACATAGTGAAGCAGTTACTTGCTTTCATTTACAAATTAGGATCCTTTCTTAGAATCCTATACAAAGAATTGTGTACCTCTTCCTCTGAAAAGGCACCAAAGGGATGATGATACAGACATAGTGCAGAAAAGTATTCATTTAGAACGAAACAAAATTTATTGATGAAGCTGCATTATTTTTTAGTTCTAAACATATATGAAACATAAGACTAGGACTTTTAAAAACTTGGAGCGTAAAGGGTTCAACATTAAAAGAATATGAAATAATTCTTCCTTCCATTTGAATAAAGTTACTGTATTCTTTTAAAGCATTCATTTTACCAGTAGTGTTTTATTAATGCAACCTTCTTTGTACTACATTCCTTATGTCAAATGTGAATAATTACAAAGCTTTCAACGTGTTGCTCCTATATATAATGTAAATATATATATATATATATGCTGAAGCACAAAACCATATAGCTCCTACATATATATACTAAAGTACAAAACAATATAGCTCTTGTTATTGTTATTAATATAAAAGCAAAATTTTAAGAATTTTTAATTTTATAATTTAATGTTTAAATTGTAAAACATTTTCTTAAAGTCATTTGTTTTCTAATTCCTTTTATTCCTTTATTATAAATCACTATATTTTAGGGTCTCTACATTTCCATTTCTTACTTAATTTTTTGCAGTGGGATTTTGGAACTTTATTCACATCTCTACTTAAGAACCTTTCACCAAAAATGAATTTAAAATAATTGTGTTAAATTAAATTAAATTGATTAAAATAATTTCATATATCAAAAGTATTAGTGTTCAAGTTGACTGTTATTTTGAAAAATTATATCTTACTCTCCCCTTACTCAGTAAATGTCATGTTTACTTGGTTAAAAATAGTGCTGTTTCTTTTATTTTGAGTTTAATTGGAATTTTGTTACTTTTTTCACTTCCCATCTCATTCATTTATTCAGTTCATTTTATAAGCATTTATTAAAGCATACTATGTGCCAGGCACTATGTGAAGCCCTGAGAATACAAAACCAAAAACTAAATGGTCCTTGCTATTTTCTAACTGGTGTGAGAGGAGAAGGGGAAGTACCATGTACACAGCTAAATAAACTTTTTAAAAATGTATACAAAATAAATGACTGTTCTTTTCGCTAGCTAGACCTCATCTTCCAGCTATTCTCTCACTTATTCTATTTAAACTCTTCCCCCTGAAACACTTCTAATTCAGGGCACTTAAGCATTGTTTATATTTTGATTTTATGGCTGTGGCCTGCATATTCCCAAATGAGAGAGTGACCCTAAAGGTGTGATTTAAACCATGAATCACAGCCCTTGTCAAAGAAATATCAGAATACATAGAATAAGTAAATACTTGTCTTGAATTTACTTTCCAAAGAAGACCAATACTTCACTGTAAACTTTGCACCAATAGAATAATGAAGGAGACATGTATAGTGCATTGGTTATTGATGGTATAAGGAACAATCAATGGCTTCCAGACATCTTCAGGAATAATAGAGTAACGGCTCATGAACAGGAAATTTGAGCATCAGAAAATGAAAATATCCCTGCCAAGGGAGAGAACATGGTAGCAGGAATGGGTAGACTGAAATAAGCAAAACTAAACAATTAAGTATTAAGGAATGGTCTCTCAAACAAAACACTGAAAGGTAAAGTTCTTAATTCACTTTTGTATAAAGTTTGTCATTATAATTCAGGAAGGTTCATATACTAAGGATACTTTTAAAAACCTAATCTCCGTGTTCTTTTTTCCTTTCTCTTGTTTTTTTTTCTTACCTTTTACAACTGTTTTTAAATGAGAATAGGTTAGTATTTCAATTATGAGGAAATTCTCTTAATCTAATTGTTTTGTATCTGTCATTGAAAGACTTGTCAGCTATTTTTTAGTTTTTAACATGGATATGTTAATCACCTTTACACTTCCTCATTTGGGAATGACGTTATATGTTTTTTAAATATAATCTATAAATTCCAGTTCCTAAAAATAATTTAAAATTCGCCTTCTTATGTAACTTTCTAGGCTAAATAAAATGTGCTTTGGGAAAGATTTCTTAAAGTGTTTTATGTGGGGATTTGGTCAATAGACAGTATAGTTTTATTGACAAGGGGCCTAAAGAATGTGTTTTTGTAAAAACTTTCATTTATAGGTCACATTGCTGAACTTTATGATAACTCCTGAAGGAATGCAAGATCAGCTTCTTGGAATTGTAGTAGCACGAGAGAGACCAGATCTTGAAGAAGAAAAGCAAGCCTTGATATTACAGGGGGCTGAAAACAAAAGGTCTCACATTTTGTTAAATTATGCATCTTGCTTATCTTATATGTAGAGATCTAAAATTTATTAACGTGTACGTTGAAGATAAGATCTCTTCTGTACTTTAAAAGAGGACATTGAAATTCCAACTGGAAATGATCCTCTAGAATATCTGATTTTAAAATAATCATTTAAAAACTATTTTGTAAAAATTTTATATATCAGTACTTTTACTTAAATTATTAGAAAACAGTTACCCATATTTCAAGACAAGTGCATTTTCAGATATATAAATAATGTTCTCATTAGTACAAAAGTTCAACTATTTATCACACAACTTTGAATTTGTAAGAAATCAATATTTTTATTTAGACCACTTTACCCCCAAACAACTGTTCCACAAATTTTAGTGTGTACAAATATCTATTAGACTTCAAGTACTGTATAAGTGAGGAAAACAGAACAATATGATTGGTCCACTTTGTTTGTTCAAAACTGAAATCAGAAAGGTCCTGGTGTTACCAGGTATTACCAGCTATGTGACTGTGTGCAACTCACTTACTCATCGAGTTTCCTTTTCCTTTTCAATGAGACAGTGTTAATAAAATTTGCCCTGCCTCAACTCACAGGAATGAGGAAAGAAAAATACTTTTTACAAACTATAAAGTAAAGCTATCATCATCATCATCATCATTATTATCACTCCAGTTGGTTTATTTAAATGATCTCTCTTTATGGAGTGGAATGGCTTGTCTTTGTCACATTTTTCAAAACAAGTGGATTCAGAATGTAACATCAATCTTTATGTGACTAACTACATCTTTTGTTATAAAAGAATATATATATTTTTAAGAGTGTAAACATAAAGTATTTTATTTTTTCTTTAATGAAACCTCTGCATTTTATTTCAGGCAATTAAAAGAAATAGAAGACAAGATTTTAGAAGTTCTTTCATCTTCAGAAGGCAACATATTAGAAGATGAAACTGCTATTAAGATATTATCTTCCTCCAAGGCTTTAGCTAATGAGATTTCTGAGAAACAGGCAGTAGCTGAAGACACAGAGAAAAAGATTGATGCCACCCGTTTGGAATACCGGCCAATTGCCATTCATTCGTCAATCCTCTTTTTCTCAATAGCTGATTTAGCTAACATTGAACCCATGTACCAGTACTCACTCACTTGGTTTATTAATCTTTTTGTCCTGTCTATAGAAAATTCAGAGAAATCTGAAATTTTGCAAGTAAGGTATGTGAGATAAATACTAATTAATGCATGTATATCAGAAAATGTTTCATAGCTTTCATTATTATTTTAGTAGTGTTGCAGCAGTTGCTCCAAAATGAACCTGATTAATCATTATCCCTGAAATAAACTTAGGATTTAGGAGCTGAACAGATGTGTCTAAATTCGACCTGTTAAGTTATTCTTCAGTGAACCATTTGCAAATAGATGTGCAATTCTAGTAATAAAAAATCTTTAACTTACTGTTTGAAAATTTTATTAATAATTATTAGATATTTTAGATACCTGTAAGTGAAAATCATACTTGGAAAGTGCTGATAAAAATCAGTGGCTATTTTTTACAATATTATTTTTATGAATAATCTTCCTTAAATGAAATCCTTTTTTTCCTTTGAATATCCTATATTTGGTCATTAATAATAAGTTTTTTTTACTTTAATGAGAATTAATTTGTAACAAAATTAAGACTGTTTTAAGTTACTATATGAATAAAACAGAATTTACATGCCTTTGAATTCATTAGATGATTTTTATAATTCTATATTGCACATTTTAAACTTCTATGGTATTTTAAAATATTTAATATCTAAAATATGCTTGGGAAAAAAAATAGATCTACTGATCCAAAAATATAATTTAAAGAAACTGTGTAAACCCTCTAGTTCTCTTTTTTTGACTGGCTATCTCTGTATGAAGTCACATATTTTAGTTTCCTGTCAAGTGTAAGCTTTAATGAATACTATGCTTAAAGACTCATATTTGTACTTAAAAAGTCTATTATAGAAATCCAAGATTTTAATCTCAGTAAAGACTGAGATAATATTTCTTTACATGTAATTTTTTAAATTTTTTTTCTTTCCCAAGGAGCCTTTCACCTATTCAGAATACTGAAGTTTTTTTTTAAACTAGTATATTTTAGACATGATTATTTGTTATTCTCCATCCGATACAAAGTGGGAATACTAAATACAGCATTGAAATGCTGCTGTATGATTTTCGTTTATGGCTTGTATTGATAATCCTTCCCTTTCATCTAAGCCACTGTGTCAAAATGGTGAAAGAATAACAGAATCTCTAGGGAAGAAATGCAGTAATGGAAATGGATCTCAAAAGTTAATTCTTTTTGTTTGAGACTATCAGCAATCCCTTTAGATTATTCTATATTCAACATGTTTCTAACAATTTTATAATTTGTACAGACTAATAGCAAAAAAAGAAGGAAGGAGAAAACTGACCTCTAAAAATGAAAAAGTCCCCATGCCATCCTAGTTCCTACTTTCATGAAGTGAAGTATACTATTTCATTTATAAAATAAACAGCAGTAAGCTCTTAGGAGTATGAAAATTATGTGTTGAATAGAATTAAGAAAATTCCTGTGTTTTCCCTTTGTTAATGTAGCTTATCATCTCTTAAGACAAAGCTGCTAAGACATTTTCTTATTTTAAAAAGTTGTCTGCTTTTTTTTTTTACTTTGTGATTTATGGCTAGTATTCTCTAACTTGAGAATGAATTTAGAGCCCATCCAACAATAATAATGTCTCCTTCATTAGAACTGCAGCATAGATCTAAAATTTTTAAACCAACAATAAAATTTAGCATTTCTTTCTGACTTAGATAGGAGATCTGATTCAAAATTAGAAACTGAACTAACTTGCCAATGGCTAAAGTCTATAAATAAAATCTTCCAACAATCAGAACATTTTTTATAGTAATGCTCTCAAGTCAATGGATTAATAATTTCTGTTGATTAAGGGTTTTCAGTACAATGAAAAAAAAAGAGGTTCAAAATTAGTCTTCAGAAAAGACATGTGGATAGTAGGAACAATTTGCTATTTTCCCAGGTCTGACCTTTTTTCACTCATTTTCATTTAGGGAAATTATCTGCTAAATAAATCTCTAGGTGAAGACTAAAAGTGTCAAGACAAAAACACTTTACTAACCTACTTTAACAGCCAGTTGGTAGATGCTAGTCAGTTGAAAGATTTAGCTTATTCAATATAGTAAGGAGTAGTATGACAGAACCAGGAATACCTGGGTTCAAGTGGTATAGTGGGAAGGACACTGGCTTTGGAATCAGAAGACCAAATTCTAACTCTGATGCTTATATGACCTTGGGAAAGTCATGTAACATGTCTAGGGTTCTATTTTTTCATCTGTAAAATGAAGAGGTTGACCTAGATGCCTTCTGAGGACCCTTTCAGCTCAAAATATACAATCTAATTCCCTACCTCTAGAGCATATTGTCTATGTCTAGGTGATACTGGACAAGTTGCTTAACCTCTTAATGCCTCAGGCAAGTCTATGATGACAAATTTCAGAGAAGATGCTAAACTGTATCACAGCTACCCTGAAAAAATATAAGGAGACCTTTTAGTGAGACCTTCACATAGTAAACTGGTTAGACATCTTACTGAAATGGGAATTAATTATGCTTTATTAGCAATCAGATTAATGGTCATTATAGGTAAGCTGAGTAAGGGATAGACATCCCTGTTTGATTTGAGGGATACAAGAACAGCCTGTCTATACCACAATTAGAGAGTTAGTCCTTTATATTATCATTTTATCTCAAGGAGTTCTTTCTTAGAATACAAATTCCCCTCAAGGGAGGGGGTATTGCATACTTTGGCCACCTCTGAAACCAGACTTTAAATGTAGGAAGGGGACCTAAGGTTCATCTAGTATAACAATTAAACAGAATTCCTCTCTAAAACATCTTCAAGTGATCTCTGGGTCTCCCCATGGAGATTTCCTGGGAGGGAGATTCTATTGAGGTAGCCCATTCCATCTGGAGACAATTCTAATTCTTCGCACTTTTTACCTTAACTCAAGTTAAAATTTGCTTCTCTCAAACTCTTCTAAAACTTCCAACAGTATCAATTTAATTCAGTGATTCCCAAAGTGGGTGCCACCACCCCCTGGTGGCTGCTGCAATGATCCAGAGGGATGGTAATGGCCACAGGTGCATTTTTCTTTCCTATTAATTGCTATTAAAATTTTTTAAAAATTAATTTCCAGAGGGCTAAATAATATTTTTTTGGAAAGAGGGCAGTAGGCCAAAAAAGTTTGGCAACCACTGATTTAATTGAACAACCATTTCTCAAGTCTTCTGTATGTATTGAGAGGCAGCATGATAGAGTTCGTAGGGCATTGGACTTCTGGGGAAAAATATCTGGGTTAAGATTTCACATCAAGCATTTACTATGTGATCTTAGTTGGACAAGTTACTTACACTTTCTGAGCCTCACTTTCCCAATCTATAAAATGGGGATAATGATTTTAATAATGGCACCTATTCAACTGTCATTACAGGAATTTTTTTAAAAAGCCATGGTGAACTAGTCCGACTCTACCCTGTCCTTTTGAGTGCCTTGCCCCCTTATATCAACAATCGTGACCTGTCAAGCTTTAGCCATGTATCACTGATGGAATCCTTTGCCTTTGCACCTACACATTTGTTCCTCAACATAGGTAGAGAAAAGCATACAACCATTCTGACTGTTGCTGTTGTTCAATCATTTCAATCATGTCTGACTTTTCATGACCCTGGTTGAAGTGTTTTTTGGCAAACATACTGGAGTGGGTTGCCATTTTTCTCTAGTTTATTTTACAGATGAGGAATTGAGGCAGCATCTGAGACCAGATTTGAACTCTCAAAGATTAGTATTCCTGACTTTGGGCCTGTCACACTGTGCCACCTATGCAACAGGCTATTACAGTTGTCCAGGCATGAGGTGATAAGGGCTCACATTAGAGTGGTAAGAGTGCCAAAGAAGAGAAGGGAATATATTTTAGAGATGTTGCAAAGGTGACTTCAACAGGCATTGGCCATAGATTGGATAGATGGAGAAGAAGGAGAGAATGAAGATTCAAAGATGACATGGAGATTGTAAGCCTGAGGAAATGGAAAGTGTTGTTGCCCTAGAGAATAACAGGAAGTTAGGAGGTGGAGAGGACTTTGGGGGAAAATTATGAGTTTTGACTGGACAGATTTCTGTCATTGTCTCTTCCTTCACATTTGTCTCACATTAAAAGGTAGACTTACTCCTTACTACTCCTGCAGCTGTCTTTTGTGGCTAAACTTCTTGAAAAGACCATCTACAATAATTGCCTTCACATACTCTCCTTTTACTTCTTAATTCCATACCATCCAGCTTTCAACCTCATTATTCCACTGAAACATTATTCCACTCTCTACAAAATGGGCAAATATAGAGGCCTTTTCCCCATCCACATTCTTTTTGACTTCTCCGTCACCTTGGAGGCTACTGATCACCCTCTTTTCCTTGTTACTCTCTTCTTTCTAGATTTTCAGGACACTACATTCTCCTGGTTCTCCTCTTACCCTTCTGCCAACTCCTCGGTTTCCTTTGCTGGATCCTCCTCCAGCTCATGACCTCTAGATGTGGGTGTAGGTGTCCCAGTGGTTTCTTTCCTAGTTCCTCTATTCTTTTCCATCTATATCAATTCACTCTGTGATCTCGTAAGGTGCCATGGATTTGATTACCATCTCTATGTGAATGATTCTCAGATCAGTCTCTCCTGCCATAACTTCTCTGCTGACCTTCATTCTCACATTTACAACTTTTTCTCAGACATCTCAAACTGGATATCTGGTAGACATCTTAAACATTTGTACATGTTAATGTCCAAATAAAACTCAGAATCTTTCCCTAAACCCTCCGCTCCTCCTAACTTCCTATTACTGTCAAGGGTTGTTTTCCTAGTCCCTCAGGCTGACAATTACAAGTCATCCTTAACTCTTCATTATCTCTCATCCTCCATCTTCCATCCAATCCATGGCCTGAGGAAATCACATTTGCCACCACTCTAGGGTAGGCTCTTACCATCTCATACCTGGGCTATTGTAATAGCCCACTGGTAGTAGGTCTGGCTGCCTTGAGGCTCTCCATATCTTAAATCATCCTCCATTGAGCTGCCAAAGTAATTTTCTTGAAACAAAGATGGTACCATGTCACCCTTCTACTCAGTAAACACCAATGGATCCCTCCTGTCTCCTGGTTCAAATCCTCTGTTTGGTCTTCTAAGTCCTTTATAAGCCAGGCTGGTTCTGCCTTTATAGTCTTTATTTTTAACTCTTGCTTTTCATCTTCTCTCTCTCTCTGTATATTATATATATATATATATATATACATACATACATGCCAATTACATGTAATAACAAATTTCCACATAAGTTTTCCCAAGTTATATGATTGAACTTATCTCCCTTTCTTTCTTCTCTTCCCCCCTCCCAGTGCTGGCAGGCAATTTGATCTGGGTTGTACATGTATTTTCATCCTTACCTTCTATCGTAAAATCAATACTGTGTATTGGTCCCAAGGCAGAAAAGTAGTACTGGCTAGGCAATGAGGGTTAAGTGACTTATGTTGGGTCACCCAGCTGAGGCCAGGAGATGATTCTTCTCAACTTCAAGCCTGGCACTCTAACCACTGAATCACCTAGCTATCCCTGCCTTTACAATGTTACTCTACATCAGTGATTCCCAAAGTGGGTGCCACTGCCCCCTGGTGGGTCCAGGGGAGCGGTGATGGCCACAGGTGCATTTGGGGGCGGTGAATATAGTATGTGACAGGGGGCGCTAAGTAATATTTTTTCTGGAAAGGGGGAGGTAGGCCAAAAAAGTTTGGGAACCACTGCTCTACATCACATATTTCTTGATCCAGTGACACTGACCTCCTTGCAATTTCTCAAATATGACACTCCTTCTTTTAGCTTCTAATGTTGTTGGTTTTTTTTTTTTTTAATAATCGTCACCCATGCTTGGAATGGCCTCCTCATTTCTGCCTACTGGCTTTCATGAAGTCCCAATCAAAATCCTTTCTAATACAGAAACCATTAGTGTCGTATCAGTGCCCTCTTAATTCTGATGCCTTCCTTTTTAAAAAAAATTAGTTCCTATTTTCCCCTGTATATAGCTTCTTTAGACATATTTGTTTGTTATCTTCCCCATTAGATTGTGAGTGACTTGAAGACAATGACTTTCTTTAGCCTCTTTTTGTATCCTAGCATTTGTCCCAGGCACTTAATAAATGCTTATTGACTGGCTGTTATTACAATATGGAAAATTAATATTTAGTTGTAATAATTTTATATGAAACCTTAAACCTCCAGTGTTGAGGGTCAGCCAGCTTCCAAACTAAAGTAATTTACTCTCAGATCTCACTTTTTACTTTTTTATTTTAATTTTAAAAATTGTTTTTTACTTAAATTTATTTTACTTTTTTACTTTAATTTACTAGAATGGCTTTTGTTGAAGGCAAGGTAGAGACCTGCTCCTTTTATATGTGCAAATGAAAACTCTCTTAGTTAAGAAAATTCAGCAAACTCTAGCTTCCACATTGAATTGCAGTGACCCAATCACATGACCAGGAAGAGGGGGTAGCTGGCGTCCTTAAGACCCCCCTCTTCCTATGATGAAGTAATGAAGGAGGAGGTAGGGTCTCTAAATCCCCCTCCTCAGTGGTTATTTAACAATAAGAGATGTTTTGGGGAGGGACAGAATGGCAAGGTCGCGAGGGGTACATACTGGCCTGAAGAGTACCTCACTCTCTTTTGCTGCTTATATGCTTTTGTCCTACTCTTTGGCCCTGCTCACTGTCTTGGATTGTGGAGAGAGCATGTTGGCTATTTTAGATTGTCTTGAGTATTTGATACATTAACTTAAAATTAAGTAATATTGCCTCTCGAGAATTTCAATCATTACAACTATTTTGCTTCTCAATTTGAATTGGCTATGAAATACTATTTCAAAATCAAACCAAAGTGTTTGTGATCATTTGAGGAAATTACTAACTTGTCATGTTTCCTAAGGACAAAAAAGCACTATTTTAACCACTTCAATTAATTTAATCTAAAATAGTGAATATGTATATATTTATTTTATAAATGTTGACAGGACATTTCCTAAAATTAATTTTCTTTTACCAAAATTTGGACATTTTTTAGAGGCAGAAAACATTATTTCTGACTAGTATACTTCTTTTTTCTAAATTCTATGGAGTAGACCAGAGATAAGAAGGTTTTGGGGGTGTTTTTTTTCCTTTAGGATGCTAAAAGATATTCAAGAGAGTCCTTATAAGGCCAAGGTCTATCCTGGACAGTAGAGATTAAAATAATTATGTTTTCCTCTTAATTCAAAGATCTAGATTAGAACAAAGCAAAAAAAGCTTTTTACTTTCCTATTTTCCAAAATATTTTTAGTTGCAAAGAAAACACAACTTAATGAGTTGGGGGAACAAAGAGGAGGTGGTTTATTTGTTATGAACTAAGAACTTGAGATCAATTCTAGCACTGATAATGAGTTTCAGTTATCTTCTATAGTGGTCTATGTCAATTCAACAAGTACTTTTTTTCTTTGTCCTGAAGTTCTGGGAAATTTTCTTGTATTATTTTTTGCTTTGTGTTTTCTTGACTTATTCTGATAGACCTATAGGAGTCTCTGTGAATCCTATCTTCAAGATCACTATGTTTTGCTTGTACAGAAATCATGTTTTCATTTAATATTATTATTTTTCTTTCTCTCAAACTGTCTTTTACTTCTGTGTATTTATATTCCCTGTCAATTATTCTGCCTTTTGCTTCTTTGGTGAGACTTGACATCTTTAGTTCCCTGAAATGTCTATTAATACTTTCCCAGAATACTACATTTTTATGGGCCTCCTTTACTGCAGACCTCTTTGCTTTGAGTTCTAGATTCTAGAGATATCAGTTAAATGTAAGTTGCTTTTAATGCAAGGTCTCACATGCCTCTATGATTCCTTTAGTTATTGATGGTGCCTTGTTTTTCCCCCAGTATATTCTGCCACAAAAATCTTTAAGCAGTTGAATTAAATTATTTATAACAAGTATTACACAATATGCTAAATATAATCTCTAATAGATATAATGAATCATATAAAATATATTTAAACGTAAATTTAATTAATTTTTATAAGTATGTGTTTATATACGTGTACTTACCCAAATGTGTATATACACACATATCTACACTCCTGGCTCTTTTTTTCTAACATATTAATATTCTGGTTATCGCTTGGAAAATTGCTCTGGGTCATCCTTTAGATTCTCAATCAGTTAGTTCACTTCAAAAGTAAAAGTTTATTTATTTGTCATATTCACCTAGAGGCCTCATTGCAGCCCAGCTACTTGTGTGTCATTTTTTGAAAAAGAAAGAAAGCCTTTCCCACTAGCTTGCGAATCAGTAGAGAATGAGTGCTTTCATTCAAATGTTTTAGTTATTGTTTTCAGTGACTTTGTTACGAAACTTTTTATCAAGGTTGCTAACTAAAAAAAATTGATTAATTCAATGCATGTGCTTTTCCTGTTAAGATGCTGCTGGTTGCTGGTGAAAAGCAGATAAAGATCTCAAAAAGTAGGGCTTGGATAATCCATAAATGAGATAGTTTATAAATAATTGAAAAGTTGGCTTTACTGCTATACAGTTTTTCGAAAATAGTAAGAAAAGATGTAGTTTTTACCTTTTGAAAGTTTCTCTTGATCTATCATCATTTTTTTAATTATAAAGGGATTTTAAAGTTTTGCTTCTTTTTAATAACACTAAATTTTCTTATGAAAATACTATGGTCTATGAGTAAGAACTGTATATTAATATAGTTAATTTTTCTAAGGGATTTTTTTAAGAAGGAAGGGAAATCTAGAATTTTATCTCTCTACTCTCAGCATAGAAACTCTTTCCATGAATGCTGATCCACATCTCATTGTTGTCTTGAAGTGTTGTCAATGACGCTGAGAAACTGAGTGGTTTGCTCATGGTCACACAATTACTACAAATAAAAGACAAAACTTGAACCCAGGTCTTCCTAACTTCAAGGACAGCCTTATCCACAAATAGTTGACCATATTGTGATTATTAGTTGTCCTGATGCTTTGTTTAGGGTATTGTTATTATTTTTTATTTTAATTAAAAAAAACAAACAAAAAAACCTCTTACCTTCCATCTTACAATCAATTCTTCATATTGGTTCCAAGGCAGAAGAACCAGTAAGACCTAGATAATGGGGGTTAAGTGATTGATGTAAGGTCATACAATTAGGAAGTATCTGAGGCCAAATCTGAACCTAGGACCTCTGCACTCTAGGCCTGGCTCTCAATCCACTGAGCCACCTAGCTGCCTTTGAGATCATTATTAATCTAGTCTATCACTGTTTTGTGATTTCTTCAAGCTTTTTTAAAAATAATTTCATATCCAAAGCAGGACATTAATCCCTTATCTATGTTTTAAAATAAGAAATAGTGGTTTGAATTTATCTTCATATATAAGCAGTTGGTAAAAAATGCTATTATATCCAAAATATAAACTGGTATGGGAAATTAATGGAAAAAATAAAATGAAATGTATCTCCAGAACACAGAGCTAGGGCACAAGACTTTTAAAACAACAAATTGGTATAGGATGTGCAATGATTTTTTTTTCTAAAAGGAAGATGGGTAGCTTTAAAAAAAATCAGTCAACAGTAAAATGCAATTCCACTGAAATGTTCCTATACTGTTTTGCTCTCAAATTGGTTCACACGGTTAATGAGGATCCTTGATTGTTTTTTGGGTAATTGACCAGAAAGTTTATTAGAACAACAAAGGTCTATCAGGTTTGTAATAGGCTTTCTTAAATGCATGGGCTTTAAAGTGATATTAATTTTTAATTTTTTTCATTCTTTTATTTCTTCACAGGATAAAAATTCTCGAGGATCACTTTACTTATTCGTTATATGTTAATGTCTGTCGCTCCCTCTTTGAAAAGGATAAGCTGCTCTTTTCCTTTTGTCTAAATATAAATCTCCTGATGCATGAGAATTCGGTCAGTACCTTTTAAATTTTTTCACAAGGCATTGCTATATGAAAAATGATGTTGTTACTGAGTTATTGGTTCATAATGACATCCACAAAACAGAAAAATTCAACCGATAAATAATGCTGAATACGTTTAATGCATTATAACAACATATATAACTCATTATATTTGACTTCACAGAGGTGAAAATATATTGTAGATAGAGCAGTCTTGCAACTATATTTTTTAAAAAATTTTGTTACAATAAAGTAATCTAAAATGGGATACCAAATCTATATTTTAGCATATTAATTTAATATGTTTATACTAAATAAACCAGGTATATGTTTAAACATTTGAAGGAATTTAGTAGCTGAAGCCAATAGTTTGTGTTTGATATAGTGGAATTTTAGCATTACTTAGCACTATTTGAAAATGGAGTTCTCTCTTCATTGGTTTTAATAATTAAAAAGAAAATTGACCAATTTAAATGTATTCATTTAAAGTCTGAGGTGATTTCTAAAAGGCTTCTTTTTATACACATTCTTCAACCAAGTTCTTTGGAATCATGGCTTATTTTTTCATTTCATAGTCATAGAATTCATTGATGGCTTTTGTCAGTATAGTGAATAAATTCTTAAGTTAGAAAGATCTTCATTTTTCCATGTACTTTACAGTGCTGTTTCTTAATAGTAACTCAGTGGAGGCAATGATAAGTTTTTAAGTTATTAATAAAGGTTAGGGCTTTTGAGAAAATACTATAGCAAGAGATCTTTTCTAGTGTGCTAACTAGTACTGAAATTCTAATATTCCTAGAAATTCTAGAACTAATTGGTGTCTCTCTAGGTCGACAGCTGAATAAATACTTTGACACATATTCTAATCATTAATAACATCATTCATATGTTTGTGAAACATACTTTTAAAAGAGAATTCTGAGGATTACTTAAAATGACTAGCCAAGGGCAGCTGGGTGGCTCAGTGGATTGAGAGTCAGGCCTAGAGACAGAAGATCCTGGGTTTGGATCTGGCCTCAGACATTTCCCGGTTGTGTGACCCTGGGCAAGTCACTTAACGCTTACCACTCTTCTTCCTTGGAGTCATAAAAAAAAAAAAAAAGACTAGCCAAGGATTTGAAATTTGGAATAAATACTAGAGCACTCATTTCAATACTTTTAACACAAAAGAACTCTAGTGCTCAATTTGGAGCTGCTTTTAATGACCATGTTAATGGCAAAGGGATTTTGAAAAGACTTTTTTTTAACAGAATTTCTTGGTAAAGATGCACCACTGCTGGACATACATTCCTCATTAGACACTGCCTGGGCAAGCTAGGTAAATGAAGGCACCTTTGGAACAAAGTTATACTCTCATTGTAGAAGGATTGTGACAGATGGGAAAAGATAGCAGCTAGTAATTTATCTTCAGGTGTAAAAGATCATGATGTCAAGAATTTCCCAGAAAGGTATATTTAAATAACAGAGAAATCTGAAGTCCTCTGTAGTAATCCAAACTGCAAATGGTACAAAGAAGATTCTTGTTCAAGTAAAAGTTGGACTAAATGGTCTCTGAGCACTAACTCAGATTCTGATTCTACAATTCCTTGAACTGGAAAATGAACTCTCTCACTCCATCACCTAGTACCTAATAGGTATTTAGTAAACACTTGCAGGCTGATGGATTGAAAGTCTGAGTATTTACCCTTTAATAATTAAGGTACCTAAATCTTCTACAAGTTGACAAAAATGCAAGAAGATTGTCTAGTTTTTTACTTCTTCCTTCTGTGCAATTTCACTTGAGGTTAATGAAGAGGAATGGAGGTTTCTGCTAACTGGTGGCATTGGTCTGGACAATCCTTTCCCCAACCCTTGTGTATGGCTTCCCCAGAAATCTTGGGATGAAATATGTCGACTAGATGACTTGCCATACTTCAAAAGCATCCGTCACGAGTTTATGACATTGAAAGATGGATGGAAAAATGTATATGATAGCTTGGTATGTATGAAATATTGTTTCATGGAATTTTTGCTTATGATGTGATTTTAATGTGGAAGAAAGAAAATGCTCACCTTTTGTCTTCATCTTTAAATAAAAACAAATAAGTTAAATCGGTATTAAAACCTTAGTTTCTTCTATCATTGTTTTGCTATATGCTGCCTGATAATTGTCATAAAATTTAGAATTTCTTAATGTTAATTTAATTATATCTCTTGAAATATGAAGGGGGGAAAGACATTTTCCTAGATTGAAAAATCTATGGAAACACTATTTTGGTGAACTATGAAAACTTTAAACCACCTAATTCTAATATTTATATTAATATTAGAATTCAAAAAACTTCTCACCAGCAAATAACTAATGAATATCATAAAGATTTGTCATGTTAAGATGTGGTGACTCCATTAGGTGTCTTCTTAGCTCCAGAATACAAGCTGAAATACTAAATTTGAAAATAAATAATTAGTCCCAACATGATTTTCATAGGGCATTATCTTATTAATTTTTTATGTAACAAAATGTTAGACAAAAACTTTGAGTCTAGTAGCCCAAGGGAAATAGTCAAGTATTTTTGGCTCTGCCTTGCAAAGAGGACCACCTATTTGGGGTTCTGAGTAATCTATCATATTATTTAAAAATTAAAATTCAAAACTCATTCTTGATATTTTCAGAATTTAGAAAATTTTATTTTATGCAATAAATAAATACTCTCTTCTAGAAATTAATGAGCGTATGCCACATCATATACTAAAATGTTTTTTTCTTGGAGTCACATCACTGAGCTCGCTTCCATTTTTATGTGGCTTTCTGATCCCTTCCGCCACTTGCATGTGGTCTAATGCCTCCTGGTGGGATATGGAGGAGACCTCACAATGTCAGTAGAGCATAAGCTATGTCAGGGACTGGTGAGAGCATGCGTCTGGTGCCTGAGGATTAGCCTAGATAACCAGGCAGTGGCTCTTTATCAAGTTGGCCAGAATGTTGAAGATTTCTCTGGGAGATCAATTTCATCATGGCCAGAGTTGGGGCAGGGGGTGGAACGGGGGGTGGGTCAGGATCTGAGTGGGGTATTGAGATCTGCCTTCTACTTGGCATTTTTTTTGCTACAATCCTGTGAAATGCATGGCATAATTAGTTTTATACCCTTTTTAAAGATGAGAAAACAGGGTTTAAAAGTTCAGTAGCCTCCTTATGGTTACCCAGTGAAGCAGTACTTGAACCCAGGCTTTATTATTCCACATCTAATCCTCCTCCCTCTATGGCCCTACCTTGTATGATATATATATATATATTTATATATATATTACATGATAAAATACAAGTATTTTATTTCACCTTCTTGATACCAGGATTGGTGCTATTAGGCTTTACTTTTATTTTTTTTTTGTCCTTATTCCCTCAATATCTAATGCAGTCACTTGTGCTTAGGAATCAATACATTTTTAAAAATTAGAGTCACCATTTCAGCTAAACTCTCAATGAGTTATTATAAGGGGCAGCTAAGTGGCTCAGAGAATAGAGAGCTAGGCCTGGCGTTGGAAGGACCTGAGTTCAAATGTGACTTTAGATACCTTCTAGCTTTGTGATCTTGGATAAATCACTTAATTCCAATTGCCTACCACTTACCAGTCTTCTGCTTTAGAATCTGTATTCCATATTAAGACAGGAGGTAAGGCTTTAAAAAAAATTATTGTTCAATCTTTCTTATTGGTTTATTTTTACATATCAAATTTCCAGCATAGAAAAGTAAATTAAATATGCTTTAATATAAGGCAAGTTGGTATAATGAAAAGGGCATTGACTCTATAGAGTCACAGGATCCATATTCAAATTCAGTCTCTGTGATTATGGGCCTCCTTGGTTACATATCTTCAAGTGTGGCCCTTATTTCTTCAACTATAAAATATGAGGTTGCATCTCGCAGGTCCCTTCCACCTCTATATCTGTGTGCCTTTCTTAGCATTTACAAAAGGTTTATATAATTAGATTTGGGTCAACTTGATTCTTTAATTTTCTAGGAGCCGCACCATGAGCCCTTTCCTGACCACTGGGAAGAAGAAGTAAATGAGTTTCAAAGAATGCTTATTATTCGCTGTCTGAGATCTGACAAGGTAAATGGGAATTTGAACTTTGAAATTAAGGTACCTCTTTCCCACGTGCCATCCAAGACTATATTTCCCATCAATAAGTCCTTTACCCACAAAAATGGGTTGTATATTAAAAGTATAAGCATATGAAAAAGTTTGTGCTTTAAAGTTAGGTTAATGCCCAAACTAACCTGAATAGACTTTTTATACTATCGGAATTTTATTTCATAATTTGAAAATACAAACTCCTTTTTCCTCCTAGATTTTACTCTGCCTTTTCTCAACATTTCTACAATCTAATTTCAGCCCTCATCACTGCTTTGATCTTGCTAAATTGTTTTAATGTTGACTAATTTAGAAGGGATTTTTTTTTACTTAAAATGTTTTAATATCTGGTCCTATATTTTGGGCTGGCTTCCCACAATCTCTACTAGTTGTTTAGCATTGTCCTAACTATAAAGGAACATGTTAACTTTTCAAATAAATCTCACCTAAGGATAGCAGCACCCCAAGGATTCCGAAAGAAAGATAAGATTAATTTAACAATACTTTAAAATTCCACAGTATTGGATATTAATTCATATTAATTCAACTAGCTAATTCCAATTAAACCAGAATGAATCAAAGCACAGGTTTTATTACACTCTGAATGTGACGTGCCTTACCAGCAGTCAGTGTGAAAAGTATCATTCATGATTCATCTTGAAGTATTTATATAGTATGTGGCCATGTTTGTGTTGGGTTTTGAGATGAATAGGGTGACAGCTAAATCATTCTGTGATCATTCTTTAAGACTTCAACATTAAAGGCTTATAAGGAATCATCATTTACATGATTTAGAATGATAGTCTTCTAATTCTACCAAGCAGAAGAAGCATTTGGCCGTGTTTGGTGAGTTTGCATTTGGACAGTAAATGAAGCCAGCCTCAGCCATCTACAAAAATGATATGACTTATGACTAAAATGCCAAGCAGAGCCACCTACTAACAATGTGCATGCTTTGCAGTAATCATCACCATGAGGAGAACTGGGCTTTCCAAAGTGGAAAAAGGGAATGCAGAAAATAGAGCTTCATTCTAGAAGTGGTTACGCTGCCTTGTACAGTGAAGAAGGTGCATATTCTCTTCTTAATATTCCTTAATATTAAGAATAGTATAAACACCCATGTGAGAAAGGTCTGAATATACATAAAAACACAAGAACTAGCCATGATGCCCCTTTGAAAAGAATGATGAAAGGTTAGTTCCCTGTAAAGTCCGTTTGTTCACAAGGACATTTAAACGTTAAAGACTTCATCTTGAAATTAGGATTAATTTTGAAGGTGAATTCTGATGTTTGGTTTTTTTATTCAGAAGCAGAAATCAGGCTCTAAGTTATGTCCTATTTATAGATTTTTTTTTCTCTCCTTGAAGAGATCAACCACAGGATCACAGAGTTAGAAGGGATCCTATTTGGGAAAAAAAAAAAGTCATCCAGCCTTTCCTTGATGGTTTCCAATCTTCTGGAGGCAGCCATTTCACTTTTCAATAACTCTAAACATTAGGAATTTTTCCCCACATATCAAGTTTATCTTTCCTTACAACTTCCACCCATCTTTTCTAATTTTATTCTCTAAGACCAGGCAAGAACAAGTCTAATATGTCTTCCACAAGAAAACCTTTTAAATATTGGAAGCTAGCCATTATGCCAGCCTTTAAGTCTTCTCTAGGTGAAACACTCCCAGGTCCCTTCAGCTGATCCTCAATGGATACAGATCATTGACATGCCTCTGCTTGTATCTGGACAGCTCTCCAAAGACAGCTTCTGTTTAATATTCCTATGAATTCCTAGAAAGAACATAGGAAGGAGACAATGACAACATCTATTTTGCAAAATCAGTATTTCCCATAAGATTGTCTCTTCCGACCTAAACCCCTTCTCCCTTCCTGCCTGAACAAGAATTTATGGCATATAATACGTGTTGCATAAATGTTAGTTGTTACTGTTTTTAAGCACTTATAATCCTATGAAGAAAGGAAGGAAACATGCATTTATTAAGCACCCCACTGTGTGCCAGGCACTGTTAATTATTATTGAGCTTTATACATATCTTATTTGATGTGAAACATATATCTTTATCTATATATATGCACATATATATAGAAATATGAATATCACATGTTATGCCTATTTAATTCTCATAACTATCCTTGGAAATAAATAATATTATTATCCTCATTTTACAATTGAAAGAAATGAGATAAACAAAGATTCAATGACTTGTCCAGGATCACATAGTTAGTAAGAGTCAAGATTTAAACTCAGGACTTCCTAACAATCATAATAATAACTAACATTTAGATAGCACTTACTGTGTGCCAGGCACTGTGCTAAGAACCTTAGAATCATCTGATCCTCACAATGAGGATCAATTTGATCTTTCCCTACCTGGGAAGTAGGTGCTATTATTATCCTCATTTTATGGATGAGGAAACTGAGGCAAATAGAGGTTAATTGACTTGCCCAGAGTAATACAACAAATGTCTGAAGCCAGAACTGGTCAGGTCTTCCTGATTTCATGTCTAGCTGCTCTACCACATAGCTTAACTGCCTTCCATAAACAGTTTTTTCTTCAGATAACACCTTTAAATATGCTAAAGATTATCTTTACATTTGGAAAGCACTTCTTCTCCCTCTAAACCAAAGGTGATCACATTTTCAGGTCACTAGATAACATCAATTTGCTCCATTACAGAAGAGGAAAAATAACACCTGATATATACACAATTCCTACTTTTGGAGACTTTGCTGTGTATGCAATTATAAATTTAATACAAGCTGTCAGTCAGTCTGAATATTTCCAATGTAATCCAGGAGTTCTTATTCCCCTAATTGGTGTCAATGACCAAAATAACACAGCCAAATAACCCGGAACCAAAACCAAGGTGATCTCCCACTTCTATTTCCAAGAATTTCATGGTTCTTATATAAGGCCAGGCTGTGAAAGTTCTTGGACAGTTTTCACATTCATCTATTTCTCTAAATTCATTCATCTTCTTGGCTGCTATATTCAACTCTGCCAAAAAGGTATCCATTGACAAAAACAAATAAACTCAGAGAGAGTAGAATGTAATTTTCTATCCTTTTTCTAAGGCAGCCATTAATCAATGTCTATGTTCTTCCCCTACAATTTTTTTTTGTTTTCAATTAGTCAAATAACACGGGTGAGGATAGAAAGAACATAAATAGTAGCCTTACTTAGTTTTTCTGTCCTCTACTTAAATCCTGTGGGAAATTAGAGGAAGTAGCTTGATACTTACGATAGGAATCTTTATTTCCTTTCTCTGAGAAGAAAGGAGTCATAATAACTACTTTCTGCCTATAAAATAATTGTAATTTTTGTTCTTAAAACACTAACTAGAAACTAGAGGATAAGTTGAGTTGTCTGCACAAATTTATTTCATGGCTTTTCCATGGAAGCCTAATAAAAGGATAAACTTTTACAATAATAAATCTGCAAGGGTGTAAGGTCTATGAAGTCAGGGACTAAATCTTCTTGTATCCTCCCATTCCTATTTCTTACCACCTAACAGAGTTCCTAGTACATAAGAAGTGGTAAATAAATGTTTGCTTTATTTATTTAAATTAATGTTTATTTATAATTATAGTAGTTGGTTTAAATATTCTTTAAAAACATTCCACAAGTTAAAAAAAAGTTTGTTTCTGTAAAGAGAAAGAAGTTAGCATCTAGCAGAGTGTTGTGACAAAGAGAGTCACAACATATTAGGTCAACTACTTTATATCTTGGAATCTAAAGTAAAGCTCTTGAAAAATAAGTGGAAGGACTCTTTAGATTATATTCTGTGATATTAGCTCATCTAGGGCATGAAGCCCATCAAGGATAGTACCACTTATTTTTTTTCTTTTTCTTTTTTTTTTTAAACCCTTACCTTCCATCTTGGAGTCAATACTGTGTATTGGCTCCAAGGCAGAAGAGTGGTAAGGGCTAGGCAATGTGGGTCAAGTGACTTGCCCAGGGTTACACAGCTGGGAAGTGTCTGAGGTTAGATTTGAACCTAGGACCTCCCATCTGTAGGCCTGGCTCTCAATCCACAGAGCTACCCAGCTGCCCCCAACAGTACCACTTCTGATGTTTTAGTTGTGGGCAGAAATGAAGAGATGGGAGAGCAAATAAAATATCATAGGTCCATTATTAATCCTTTGTATGATAAGCAGTTTATTTTCATTTTATCAAATAATATTAAATAGAAATCTTAAATTTCTCCCAAATCATGAATCACAGAAGAACTGACAGGATTGAGGAACACGTTTATGTAATATAATGTGTTAAAACACCAGCAAAACTAGACTCCCAGTAGTGAAGCCATGATTACTAAATTGGATGCAAATGATATTGGTAGAAGGAGTTTTTCCTACCTTTATAGTAGCTCTTTGTGCTGAGGAAATCCCAAGAGTGGTAAAGTTTGATGCTTAGGATTCACTTTTTCAATCCCTGAGGCATTCATTATTCAGTGCACTCTAGTGCTTTATAAACTAAGGAACACCAAATTTCTTCTTGTTTTTTAGTCTTTACTTTTGTCTTTTCTCTAAATTTCTTTCCTTGTGACTTTAATTCTTTTCTCATCCCAAATTCTATACCATTTGAATGTTACTCTCTTACTCTGGACGATGGTTTGGGTATTTTTGTTTGTTTGTTTGAAATCTAGGCAATTTTTATACCAATTTGTTTTGGGACCTTAATTAACGAATGGGTAGCCCTTCCCTTTCCAAGCAGTGGAAGAAAGTGCCATTAGAAGCCACAAAGGCAAACAAAAGAGAAATGGAATAAACTGATTTAGGAAGTACTAAGTTCTCTGTCCCCAGAAGGGAATAATGGGTGGCAAACTATCAGCATTTTGTAGAAAAGATTCTTGTTCAGGTACAGGGTGAACTAAATCTTCAACATTCCTGAGTATATGCACTAAACAGATTAAAATGTAATTAGGAAATATTTAGCAAAACAAAAATGCAATGGAACCTAATGTTGCTACATGGTTTTCTAAGTCAATATTGGACCAGCCTGTTCAGTGGCTCTTGGGTTTGGGGTGTGTGTGTGTGTGTGTGTGTGTGTGTGTGTGTGTGTGTGTGTAACACCAATGAACTAAATAACCTTTCAACTCCCTTGCAACACTGAGATTCTCTGAGAACAAAAACAGATTCCTTCATGTGTGAATTATGAATCAGGAAGGGAGCCTAATTCCCGTACTCCTCTGTAAATCCATGGAGGATTATTGTTTATGCTTATAGTCACTCAATCCCTTATATGTGGGTTGAATGTCTAATGAAAATATTTTCTAAAAGAACATATTTATATATGTAACAGGTACCTGTATAAACATTTATTTTAATTTTTAGAAGATAACTATCAAGTTCTTTATGAATAATATTATAAATCCTTGGAATGAAGACTTTTCTACATTAATTATGTCCATTATTATTCAACAGATAATACAATCATAGTTTCATACTGTAGTAATCTGGGCTAAACATAAAGATTCTGCATTCCAGGTATTGTGCTAAACCTAGGGGTATAAGCTTAATAAGTGGGATAGCCCCTGTTTCAAGGAGCTTCCTTTCAAATGGTGGAGCCAACACATAAATGAGAATGGTGGCCATGGGGATGTTTTGGTCAGGGAAGTCTTAGAATTGGTGAATTGATGTATAGAGTATGTATGACCAGTCATTTCAGTCAAGCCTGACTCTTCATAACTCCTTTTGGGTTTCTTTCTTGGCAAAGATACTTGTTTGCTATTTCCCTCTCCAATTCATTTTACAGATGAGGAAACTAAGGCAAACAGGGTAAATTGACTTTCCAATGGTCACATAGCTAGTAACTTTCCGAGGCAAGATTTAAAGTCAGGAAGATGAGTCTTCTTGACTCCAGGCTTGGCGGTCTACCCACTGTGCCACCTAGCTGTCCTTTGATGTATAGAGTAGTCACTTTATACTCCCTTTCCAAAAACAGTGGCAGTGTTAATTTGCTTATTATTCTTGTAGAGAAAAAAGGAGGAGGAAGAGGAGGAATAAGCACTTTTTCAAAGCAGGACAAATGACTAGTTGACCTCCAGTGGACAGCTAGATGGATGGAAAATGAAACATGGTTTGGTAGTCAGCTAGAGATATAGTGGACTCAGTAAGTCTGAGCTCATTCTGCCCCTAACCAAGACAACTCATCCAGAGTTTGAAAGTCCTACTGTTGAGTAAATTAACTGCCCCTGGGCCTAGGGTTTGGATTCTGAAAGTCTCATGAATTCTGAAATGTGTGAGTGGGCAGAAGCAGGGCAGCTGCAGGGCAAATGGCACAGGAAACTTGTAGATGGGGGGCTGAGAGCAGATTTTTCAGTAATCAGTTACCTTAAATATACTCTTCATATATACTCTGTATCTAAAATGTAGTTATAAAAATAAGACTATTGTGAAAAACTACTCTAATAACACTAAATATGTAAAGAATAAAAAAACTAGTTCTCTGCTATTCTAAAATAGACTTTTAGTTTTAGCATTCACATTTTTTAAGTATCTTATAACAACAAATTTCATTTTTAAGAGACCTATTCTTTGCTTTTTTTAGGTTATTCCAATGATACAAGAATTTATAATTAACCACTTGGGACGTCCATTTATTGAGCCACCACCATTTGATCTGTCCAAGGCATTTGGAGATAGTAACTGCTGTGCACCACTGATTTTTGTGCTCTCTCCTGGTTCTGATCCTATGGCAGCCCTTCTCAAATTTGCTGATGATCAGGTAATTTTAAAATAAATATTATGTTAGACATTGTTTTTCTTAATGAATAAAAAGGTTTGTTTCAAATCTAAGCATCTATATACGGCTCAAACAACGCCCTGAAAAGTGTTGAAGGCCTAGGACTAAAGGGCCCCCCCAAACATCTAAGGTAAAAATGCTAGTAGAAATTTCAGAGTGTAGGGTTTGTGGCTTGCTGGTTTCTAACCTGGAAGGGAGTTTCATAGATTCCATATATCTGTGGCACTTAAAAGAGTTACTGAGGAGATAATTCTTTCTAAAAACTAAGCACTTTCTCTATTCACTTCTTGCCATTTGCTTGTTGGGAAGGAGAAGGATGGGGGATCCACCCCTTTCTTTCTTTAGGTATAAGAAAAATTAAGAATAGGAACTGGGCCTGTGATTTCCTTGGTATAGGAAACTCCCAGGTGAGGAAATTTTACCAATGAAGATCAAAGAATACTGCTTTCTTGATTTATTGGGTCAGCAATATAATAAACATGGTCTGGGGACTAGCTATTTTAGAGTAAAGCCAAGTAATAGAAGCCACATTTCTTTAAAATTATAAAGAATTTGCTACATAGTTTCTTGTCATGCATACCTGAATGAGAAGATAAGCTAAATAATAGAAGGATTTAATCTTTCTTATATTCTCCCTTTGGGAAAGATTTACATTTCTCTGTGTTTTATAACCACTATGAATTTTTAAAATTAAAAACAGCTATAATATACAACACAATTTGTAGTTTTAAAATGTCTTCTGTTTCTTAACATAGCATAGAATTCTTACATTCTAGAAAGTGACCGTAGTGTGGTGTAGTAGAAAAAGCATTATATTTCGAGTCAAGCAACATGGGTATCGAATACTGGCTTTCACAGTTATGACCTTGAGAAAATCATTTAACTTCCCTGGGCACCCCTCAGTTTCTTCATCTATGAAATGAAGGGATTATACTAGATCTCTGAAATCCCTTCAGTTTTCAATTTATTCCTTGATTAGCTTGTTAACAAGCATTTGTTAAAGAAAGAAATAAAAATCCCCCAAATAGTGGTAACATGAAACATCCATCTGCATAATACATTACAGGTATTGCCTATTAGGCATAAACTTGTATGATGAAATATTCCATTTGTTGAGTTAGTAAACTAATAACTTCCACTAAAGTTCTCCTCTTTGTGATGGGGATGCAACTCTTGTTCCTTGAAAACTATGCCAACAGAATGCAAATCTTGGAAAATCCCAATTGTTCAACAGTCCACCTAGTTAAGTTTAGGAGAGTTCATCACCACATTGGTCTCAGACTGGTGAATTTTCCAGTCATAGGAATTCTTGAAGACTACTTCCAATTCATAGAGGAGTTCTGATCTGTGTTAGTAAAGGGGGCACTCACACCAGGGAAATCACAGATACTTGAAATCATAAAGTATGGAATTGGTCAGTTGGATCCTAAATTCAAATGTATGAAAATCTGGAAAGAACTTATTCTTTGTTTGATCTCGGGGAAGAACAGGTTTCTTCCCACTAAGTTTCTTCCCTCTCCAACCAGAAAGCTCAAATTATAAATAGACACATTCCTATAAAAAAAAAAAAAAGACCAACTAGGTGGGTATTCGTCCTCTACTAAGCATCATGGCATCTCTAGTACTTGTCCTTGACCTCTCTAATTGCTATTTAGCAACTCTAGCAACCTTATGTTAACGTGTCCGTCTTTAGTTACCTTTAGTTCCCTAGTGGAGCTGGCACCATAAAAATCTCTTCAGGTCCTAACAGTGTCTGGCACCTTGTGAACATTTATTACAAATGTGTTGATTTGACTGATTCTATCCCGATGGATAGAATAAATTCATCCATAGCTAAAGTCATAACTGAGTTAGGTAGAAGCTAGTAGTGGAATACAAGAGAAACCTGGCTTAGAACTATTTCCTACTATTTCCATAGAAGAGCATGAACATTAGAAATCATAAGGAAATACTACCAAATCTCCAGATCACATTCCCTCCTGGTGCCATGGTCTTTAGAAAAAGCAATCAGAAGACAGTGGCACCAGGATGGATATTTATGTGTATTGTGCCATCATCTTTGAAAAGCCACAGAAGAATTGGAATATGGTAGGTAGACCAAAGTCCTGGGTACATTTTCTCATTGACTCTCTTTTAAAAATCAGAATCAGTTGTAAAATGGGTCTTGAATTCTAAATTTTGCTTTCTGGACAAATTGTCTATAGTACAATTCTTCCAAAAAACCTGGAGTACACTTGTCAGGCTATTTTAAATTCTCTTTGGATTTTTCAAATTTAAAATTTCTAATAAATGTTTTATATTTCACTTTGTGATATCACTGATTTTTTCTACTTAAATATTTATTTTCTGTAATAAATGATAAAAAGGATCAAATATTAGAAATACTTGCTTTCTAGGATATTAAAAAGTCTGCCCAGAATCTTGAAAATTAAATTTTAATTTTCTTTATTAGGTCATAATTATGTAATAGTCAATCCTTTCCCTGCAAATTGCAGTCAAAAATCTTCTTTATTGTTGCTGTTCTTCTCCCCATGTATTATCAATACTTTTAGGCATCAAAAGCTACATAGAATAATAATAGATAATATTTATATACCATTTTAAAGTTTAAAAAGTGCTTTACAGATATTATATCCTGTCAAAACACTATGAGGTAGGTGCTTCTTTTATTATTCCCTTTTTATGGCTAAAGAAATTGAAGCTAAGAGAGAGGTTCAGTGACTTGTCCAAGGTCACACAGTGTCTCAGGAAGAATTTGAATTCAAGTCTTCCTGACTTCAAGTAGAGTACTAGATCCACTATATTCTCTCACTTTCCAAGAAATCTCTCTTTATATTCAGGTTACTGCATGAAGTAGTTCTTCCATGAATTGACTAAATATCACCACTACTTAACTGAGTTCTTAAGTCAAATATGGATACTATGAGATCAGTATTTGACTTAAGGGCTCTATAATCATAAAAGAATATTAATTGTGCATCTTAATTATATTACCTCTGGAGGATTTATGATTGTTCTTTAAAAAGCTGATGCTGGAATCTTGATGCCTGCACACCATAGACTTTAAGGGATTATACACTAGTCTCCAGCCCTTGGGAATGACAGTCTTTTATGACTGGTAAACTATTGTGTATTGAGAAATAAGGATGGAAGGATCACACTATATATATTGAGTATTTAGAAGCATATATTCCAACTTAATAACTTTTGTAATATTCGTTGTATGCAGGGATATGGAGGATCCAAACTCAGCTCCTTATCTCTTGGTCAAGGCCAAGGACCTATTGCTATGAAGATGATAGAGAAAGCAATCAAGGAAGGATCCTGGGTTGTTCTTCAGAACTGCCATCTGGCAACATCTTGGATGTCAACACTGGAGAAAGTTTGTGAGGTAAAAATGCTCATTATTTTCAAGGAATGATATCATTGAGAATGATGATAATAAATATGGAGAAGCAATGTACATGTGACCCCACCAATTTGTAATAAAATAGGAGGTAGAGGTGCTAAATTCACCTCTGGAGTGGTCCTTAATGGTCAGTCAGCAACATTTATGAAATATCTGTTGTTCCATGAGCATTGTGCTACCCTCATTGAAAATGAGAAGGCAAAGCATACACGTACAAAAATATTTTAATATATTCACCAAACCATCCGCAAACGAATGCCAGTTAGATTCGATGAATGCAAATTTTCTGTACCCATAAGCCTCACTTCTATTTTATCAAAAGATATTTAGGGGGGCAGCTGGGTGGCTCGGTGGATTGAGAGCCAGGCCTAGCGATGGGAGATCCTAGGTTCAAATGTGGCCTCAGACACTTCCCAGCTGTGTGACCCTGGGCAAGTCACTTAACCCCCATTGCCTAGTCCTTACCACTCTTCTGCCTTGGAGCCAATACACAGTATTGACTCCAAGACGTTAGGTAAGGGTTTAAAAAAAAAGATATCTAGGACAGTTAAATGTTTCCATAGCCAAATCAATAAAATCTTCTCTCATAACACATCATTAATCTTTCCTTCCAAAGCCAAAAGCTCATAGAGAAGATTGGGAAGAAAATGAAAAGTGGGAGGACACATGTATAAGTTATGAAAAAGTGTCACTTTTATCCAGTATTATTTTTTGATTCAATTCAGCAAATACTTATTAAATGCCATCCATGTTCAGAGTACTCATGTTGCCTTCATAGAGCTTATAATTTAGCAGAGGCTACTACATAAATACATATGAGAAATACAAATAAGTTTCTCTGTAAGATCCAAAGAAGATGTATTCAGGTATAAATTTAATTGTATTTTAGGTACATTATGAGAATGCCCTTTTATAGTTTTCTTTTTTTTTCTCCATACCCTAGAATTTAATTAACAGAGCTCTTTAAGCAATTTAAGGATATGCAGTTATAGCCATAATAAGGGGAAGTGAACAAATAGAAATAAGTAAATTTGGGATACTTTCCTATGTTCATGAAAAAACATATCAGATAAAGGGAATGTATTGTATAGATATTAATTCTAAATCCTCTGTAAGTCAAGGAACATACTGGGAGGAGCTCACTATATGATAGTCACACTTTGACATACTGTGGGTCTTCAGGTGAGTCCTTGGAGAAGCTGTATAATTCAACAAACATTTATTAAATACCAACTATATGCAAAGCACTGTGTTAGGAAGGCCCTGAGCAGGCAAAGAAAGAAGTGGACACAATCCTTGCCCTCGAGGCATTTGTAAAATAATAGGGTCAGTGGAGATGAAAATTCTTCTGCAAGGTAGAATGTTTGAGGGATAAAAGGATGAGTGAGTTTAAAGTGCCCATAAGGCATTCCAGCACACAGTTGGAGGATATGTGATGAAAATTTAGAGGTTTGTACTTCAAGCAAAAAATTATTGTATAGGGGATCCTTAAAGCCAAAAGAATGACAGAGATTATAAAGGGATGAAAAGAAGGCTAAGGACACCAACACTTAAGGAACTGAAGAAGAAGATGAAGCATTAAATGAGGAGTGATCAGGTAGACAGGAAGAGAACCAGAAGAAAGAAATGTCAGAGAGGACAAAGGAGAAGTATCAAGAAGGAAGCTGTGATCATATGCCCCGACTCATTAAGCAACTGCTTTTGAAGAGATACCGTTAATTGTTTTCTTGTGTCAGGTATATTAACTGTACTTTTCTGTGTGTGTGTGTGTGTGTGTGGGAGAGAGAGAGAGTGTGTGTGGGGGGAGGTAGAAAGGGAGCAGAAGAATTACCCTTTGAAGTAAATCACCAGCTTACCACTAAATTGCTCTTTGTTAAACATTTACTTGTAGTAGAATCTGGAATGGCAAAATTAAACTGTGAAGAACTTTGAAAATCATGGGTCATGGAGGGTAGATTAGATCCATTCCTACAGCTTTGTATTTGGCTTAGAGTAGTTTGTATTATGAAATAATGAAAGGGCTTATAATGTTTACCAAACTTGGAAAAACTTGTCTAACACTTTTGTTTGAAATGTTTGTTTTGAAATTGTTTGATTAACTTTAGAAAAATATTTAATACTTTAAAATAAAAAGAAATTATGTTCTATGCAAAAAAAAAGAAGGAAGCTGTGATCAGATAATAGCAGGTAATACAAAAAGGTCAATGCTTGAAAAGAGGACATTGGATTTGGCAATTAAGAAATCGTTGCTGGCCTTAGAAGTATGAAGATGGGATTAACTCTCCCCTGCCTATTTTTAGAGTTAATTACCAGAAGCATATACACCCCACTTATCCTTAAGTATGGGGAGGTCTGTGATCCATGTGTGCAATAGTGGGTCAACAGTCAGAATCAACTGACTGCCCCCTGGGCAGTCCTAAGCAAAGCTATAACTGCAATTGGCCCATGTAAAGTGGAAGGAAGGCATAGGAGGTGATGATAAGGATCTTTAAAAGTGGCAAGAACTTCCTGTGACCAGCTTTATGGCCTTTGATCTTGACCTTGGTGGAGCTCTGGCTGGGGACCTTGGACTGCTCTTGGATTTTTCCCTTAGAACCTACCACATGGGTGGGTGGCTTTTCTGGTTTTTTCTGAGAGGTACTAACCTCCAGAGAGGCCCCTCGTCTTGGAGGAGGACTCGTGGCTAAAACCCTTTTTTAATTTACCACTGGGTCCCCTTTGCTAGGGCTTCTGAAGCCCTGCCTGGTTCGGACCAAGCCAGAGTAATTATCTACTCTCTCTTTGATTTTCTTTGCTTTCACTCTCTCTCCTTTTATAAATAAACTACTATTAAAAAGTCATTCTGACTTGAGTAATAATTTCGGTGACCACATTTTTATATATTTAGTCCAACCTATAATTTTTAACTCTTACAGAAGAGAGGACTTTTGGTAGAGTGATGGAGGCAAAAGCCCTTCTGATGGTATATTTCAAAAACCTTCATGTGGGTTGTGGCTTTTTTTTTTCTCTCAGACACGAACAAAATATTCTCCTACATAGGCAGGTAGGTAGATTAGATTGTGAGCCCCTTGAAGGTAAGGACGGTTGTCTTTTTTATATTCTTTTTTATATTCTCAATGTTAAATCTAGTACCTGGCACATAGTAGGTGCTCGTTCAATGTTGATTGGCTGACTGGGTAGTTCAGCAGATAGACTGCTGGGTCCAGAGTCAGAAAGCTGAGTCCAAATCCAGCCTCAGACACTTATTAGCTGTATGATCCAGGGTAAGACATTTAACCTAAGTTTGCTTCAGATTTCTCAACTGTAAAATGAGGATGATAATAAAACCTACCTCCCAGGGTTGTGAAGATAAAAATGAGATAATATTTATAAAGTGCTTATCACTGTACCTAGAACATAATAAGCACTATATAAATGCTAGACATTATTATGATTATTTGTTCAAGCAATTATAGTTAAAAGATACAGCTTTAAGTTCACTTAGCTTCCTATTCAGCCGGAAGGGCGGGTGTTAGTTTCTTCTAATTCACCCATGTCTTTGCCTCTTTGTACCCCAGAAAACAGTTAAAGCTTATACATAACAATGTGATTCCATCAAAAGGGAAAAAGCCCAAAACTCTTCCATGTTGGTTTCAAATCAAAATTAATGTTCAGTTTCATTCTACTTTAGCTATTGGTTAAAGATTGTGTAAAATATAAACCTAGTATGTCTCTAAAGCAATCATTTATAATTTTTTTCATGTCATAAATCCCTTCGGCAATCTGATGAAACCTGTGGATCTCTTTGTGCAATAATGGTTGGAATTTTAAAAAATGAATAATGGAAGGAAAATTTAAATTTCAGTTAGAAGTTAATGAAAATAAAGATGTAATTTTCCCCTTTCAAAATCATGGACCCTTTAAATTTTATCCTTGTACCTCGGGTTTAGATTTCTCTAAATTCTACCAGTTCCAGCAACCCTATGCTTTTGTAAGCTATCTATGACATAAACCATTTTGGTGAGAATTCTTCAATTTGTAAAATAAATTAAAAAAATTTTTGATGACATGTCTCTGCTAGATAGTAGTAACTTTATGTTGTGTAAAGTTCATTATTTTCCTTAGATTTTATTCATGGTTTTCTATATGATTTTTGTTTTATAGGACCTAAGTCCAGAAACAACCCATCCAGATTTCCGAATTTGGCTAACAAGCTACCCTTCTCCAAATTTCCCTGTGTCTGTGCTTCAGAATGGAGTAAAAATGACTAATGAAGCACCCAAAGGTTTACGAGCTAATATTGTTCGATCATACTTGATGGACCCTATCTCCGACCCTGAGTTTTTTGGCGGTTGCAAAAAGCCTGTGAGTAATGTGTTAGCCTTGTTACCTCAGTCCTATAAAGCAGCCGAATTGGCCTCTGGTGATTATATATGTGTGCTCTGAGCAAAAACTACTAAATTAAATAGACTTTCTTCACTGCAATGAAGTTGGTTTTGATTACTGATTACTGGCTGCAGTGAAGTCAATTTTATTAATATTTTATTTTTATTTTACCACTAGTTTTCTTCCTTCCCAGCAGAGATTTCATGGTATGCCATTAATAACTTAGATTTCTACTTAGGAAGTCAGATATAAGCCATTCCCAATACAAATCTGCAAGGTTGGAGATCTTGTAGCAGGATATTAACTAAGCCTTTTGCTACTTGGGACTATATCTCTAAATTAAAACATAAAAATATTTTCTCCATATAACTATAACGAGAGCCAAAATGATTGTAGTGGTTGATTGATGGAAATCATAAGTGCCTTTTTCAGAGTCACCAAGCTAGCTGGGAAACCACCTACTGTTTTCGTGATTAGGATTTTGAACGTGAATGTCTCTGACCTAAAATTGTTTCACATCATTTTGCCATAATTAAAAATGGAAGAGAGCTCATTTTAACAGGGGTTATGAACCTTAGTAAGTGGCTGCCATTAAAAACCCACACTTTCATTGTCAAATCATGTTTTAAATATACACCAGTGGAAAAAAACTAGAAAAATAGAAAGAACTTCTTTTCAAAGATGCTAATAGTTAATGATAAAACTTTTATTTTAAACTAATCTAATGTCTTCTCCTTAATGTGTAAGATTTGCTTTGTCCTATACCATATGTGGTACTCTATTAATTTTTTTTTGGATGGCCTTTATAGTGGTTAGGGTCCAGGAAATGGCAAGTTCCTCTCAAGGTCTGTGGTAGGGTCATTTCTGCAAGTTGCAAAATTTTTGGTTAAATTTTGCTTTGGGATCTGAAATTTAAAGTTGGATCTCTGCATAAGCTCCCTTTCTCCAGGACCAAAAGCATATTCTTGTGTAATGATTCATTAGTTTTCCTGGGCTGGGCAGTAAAGAATTACTGACCAAACTCACATGGCAATCCTGAGTCTCACAAATGAAGTATCCAAACACTTTCTGGCCACACTATGAAATACTGATGTTTCAGAATTATTTAGGTATCCTGTTATAGAACTTTCAAAAATTTATCCCAAGATCTTAATAAGTCATAGCTTGATATGAGGAGTAAACCTGTATCCATCTAAGCATCATTACACACAAACAGGTTGACTGCATGTCTGTGAATGACTTCTGTAGTTCATTCTCTCTGGGGCAGTTCTGGGCCCTTTTTTGTGCCAGCATTTATGAATGCTGCTTTTGAATGAAAGAAAATTATTTCTTTTTTTTAAATGTCATGATAAATGGAACACTAGACTAGCAGTTACAAGATCTGGGTCTTAAGGCAGTTGGGAGGGACCTGGGAGGCTATCTAGTCTAGCCCTTCATTTTCCATATGAGGAAACTGAGAGATTTTCAGTGTCATGCTCCTTCACTTAGTCCTAGTTCCAGCCTGACCATTAATTGGCTTTAAAGAAGTCACTTAAACATTCTAGATATATTTCTTCATTCATTGAGGTGGGGATAATAATGCCTTCCCTGACTATCTCAAAAAGATTTTGTGAGTATTTTAGTACTTAACTATCTCAAGGATCCATGATTTTTTTTGAGGTGGATTCTCCTTTCACTGAAAGAGATTTTACCCTTCTCAATATCACAGTAGATAATAATGATCATTTAGGCAGCTTTATGGCTCAGTTGATAGAGCACTGGATCAAGATCCTAGAAAACACCTTGACTAAATTATTTAATCTGTTTGCCTGAGTTTCTGCATCTGTAAAACGGGGATAATATTAGCCCCTTACTCCTAATGTAGTTTTGAAGATAAAAATGAGATAATATCTGAAAAGCATTTTGTAAAACTTAAAACTGCTATATAAATACCAATTATCATGAGTTTCTGTAGTCAAAAAAATTCTACATACGTGGTAATGAAAACCTTCAGTAAAGAACCTTTCTGAAATTCATTAGATTATTCCCCTAACAACAGACCAAACCTTTCAAGCAAGGTGGGACCTTCAAGAGCTTATATTTGGCTGGCATCTCTGACATCTCTTGAGAACTTAGTGCCACATGCATGTCACCCTGAGGCACTGGGGTAGCAGAAGACAATACAAGAATTGCTTCATCTTTGTCTTGATGCCCCCAGAGTTTAGCACAATGCCTGGCATATAGTGTGCCTTTAAAAAGAACTCATTTATTTATTATATATAAACATTAATACCTAAATAATCAATAAAGAAGCTAACATGTGAAATGAAAGACTTTTGCAAAAACTAAAGCTCTATTGAAACATAAGGGATTACTGTTATTATTTATGTTGTAATATCAGGAAAAATTAAGTAATATAATATTACTATCTTCTTTCTAAAGGAAGAATTCAAAAAATTGCTCTACGGCCTCTGTTTTTTCCATGCGTTAGTTCAAGAAAGACGAAAATTTGGGCCTCTGGGATGGAATATTCCTTATGAGTTTAATGAGACTGACCTGAGAATCAGTGTACAGCAGCTCAACATGTTTCTGAACCAGTATGAGGTATAGTAAAATTAACAGCAAGAACCTTTCTTGTTTAGCTCTTTATGACATTTTAAGTGCATTTATAGTAAGGACCTTCTGATTAATTTCAAATCCCAGGTCATAAATACAGCAGTTAATACCCAGTAGTTTCTAATGTACTTCATTATAACAGCAGAGAGCTAATTACAGTGGCTAAGATGTCAGATCTTCTATTATGAACCCAATAATAGTTTATTCTGAGTTGGTGACAGAACCAGGACTGGCACTCAGAACTTCTGACCCCCTAATCCCTTTTATGATTTTGCTTCTAATATTTGTTTTCTTTTACTTTAAGGAAGAGAGAAGTGAAGAATGGGAGTGATATCAGCAAAGAAATAAGACTTACAAAAGCAAGGCTGTAGTTAAAGACATTTAGAATGGATAGCTAGTTTGAAGGTTATATATTCCAACAAAGATCTCATTAAGAACTCATTATGATTGCGCGATACAGTCTTAAGGAACCAAAAGATGTAGCTATGGCTTCATGGAGAAATGCATAGTTTAAATTGTTGACTTGATATTATTAAATATAAATATAATCTTTTATACTCAATTATTGACTTTCAGTTATTGATTATTGATGTTATTGACCATAATATTTAAGACTAAACTGGTTCAAACACCACCATTGATTTCATTTCAAAAGAAAATACTGGAGCAGACAGGTGACTCACTGGGTAGAGTGCCAGGCCTGGAGTCAGGAGATTCTGGGTTCAAATCTGGCCTCAGACACTTCCTAACCATGTGACCCTGGGCAAGTCACTTAACTCCATTTGCCTAACTCTTACCTCTCTTCAGCCTTGAAATCAATATTTATATCAATTTTAAGAAAGTAAGGATTTTTTTTTTAAAAATGAAACTACACGATATTGATAGTTCTATTCCTTAAATATTAGGCACATATAAGGCATCCATTAAGGCCTGGAGGCATTGAATTAGAGTGAAAAGCAGAGGACCAGGAAATTATAGAACTTACAAGAAAATATAAAAAAGGGTAGTTTTGAAAAAGGCCTATTGTAAAACTTTTCATTTAATTTGACTTTTGTCTATAACTCTATAAAATGCTAATTTTGAAGTCTTGCCCTGGTTGAAACATTGACCTCATATTTTTAGGAACTTCCCTACGATGCAATCCGATATATGACTGGCGAATGCAATTATGGAGGCAGAGTTACTGATGACTGGGACCGACGTACATTGCGCAGCATTTTAAATAAATTCTACAATTCACAAATAGTTTTAGATCCAGACTATAAATTTGACTCTAGTGGTATCTATTATGCTCCTCCTAGTGGTGATGTAAGTATCTGTACTTTTACAAAAGCTGAATATAACAAACAATATAATTAGATGCCTGCTATTATTTTTTAAAACACGTTTACTAAACATCTACTGTACCTAGGCATTATGCTACATATTTCTGTGAAGGGAGGGGAATGGAGGATTCAAAGACAAAAGTTTAAAAAAACAGTCCCTTGTCTTCAAGGAACTAACTTTATTCAGTGGAGACATATGTATATATATATACATATGAATGAAATGGGCAAAAAGAGCTAAAGGTGATTGTGAGGGGAAGACACTACAGACAGATGGAAGCACCAAGAAAGATTTCATGTAGAAAGCAGCATTCAAAGTGAAGCTCAAAGGGACCTAGAGATTCTGAGAGATAGAGATGAAGAGGGGAGTACATTCCAGGCATGAAGAACAGCCAGTGCAGAGACGGAGAAGCAGAAGATGGAGTTCTAGAGGTGAAGAACAGCAAAGAATCCAGTTTAGCTAGACCACATGGTGCAGAATGAGGAGTAACAGATAGGAAGAATGGAAAGGTAATCTGGGGCCAAATTGTCAAGGGCTTTATGCCAAATAGAGAAAATTATATTTGAATCTGGAAGTAACAGGGAGCATTTGAATAGTATGGAGTTGGGGAGGGGGTGATATGGTCACATTTGTGCTTTAGCAACAGAATTTGTGGCAGTTGCAGAATAAGACATAAAGCCTCTGTTGAGAACCTGAGCTGGCAGTCCTTTCTTATAGCGAGCTTGGGATGTACCAGACACCAAGATGACTCTAGATGGCAGTTGCTGGGACCACCCACAGTCAGCTGGAGGGCATTGAAATGGAAGGGAAGGTACCAAGAGGCAAATTTCTTTTAGTGCCAACCTGATTTGCTGAAATTTGTATAATGAGGAAATAATAAAGAAAAAAAAAACACTGAGAAAACTGAGCTAAAAAGAGTTCTTGGGAGCTGGGGAGAGCTGTAGAAAATAAGTAGTTAATAGACAAGCTAAGGCATAGTCCATAATCTCCAGTATAACAAGTACATACCATCCATCCTCAGTTCTTGAGGACCTGTCTCAGAGACAAGTTACTTCCTTCATTTCATAAATTTCTCTGAGCACCTTGCCTGTGAACGAGGCTGATTCAAGAGTTGTCACAAGAGCTCCAAGATTTTTTTCACTCAGCCTTCCTTTGAAATGTAAAGACCCTCTGCTTTGGAAGGTGTCGTGAACTGGCTTCACCATGCGGGCAGTCTTTCCTGTCACATGTACATTTGATCTAAGGGATTTGTAGCAAACTTCACAGTGCAGGCAGCTGAGGCTCAGAGAGTCAGATTTGCTGAATAGAACCGTCTTTTCCTCATAAATAGGAATGAGACCTTAGGGCTGCTTATCCCACCCCACCTCTCAATCTTTGGAGTCCTTCAATAAATATCTCTAGCCATGTAAGTCTCTATAAGTCTCTAAAAGCTTGTAATTCAGACTGGAGCACTGATGATCTGGTCTGTCAGATTAACATCAATAGAAAATCCTAAATGTGGTACAATGCTATTTTCTTTATTTCTCTTTGCATAGCTCAAACTTCTTGTTTTTTTGTTGTTTGTCAGCCCTTATTTGTGCCTTAAGTTTTTCATCTGGTTTTTTGATGGCATAGTCTTAAAGATAAATGAGTGTACCTGAAAAGGTTCCCTTCCAAAATTGATATCTAACCTCTTGTCATTTGTTTTTACAGTACAATAGCTACATTGAGTACACAAAGCAATTGCCCTTGAATCCTGCCCCAGAGATCTTTGGGATGAATGCTAATGCTGATATCACTAAAGATCAGTCAGAAACTCAACTGCTATTTGATAATATTCTTCTTACACTGGTAGGTGATCAGCAAAACCAAATCTATAAAAAGGCACAAGAAAGATGCTTCCTATACCATGCATGCTAATGTTGTGGATGGATTTATTTTTTTCTACTGTAGTGCATATAAAAGCTGCTTTTGGGTTGGCAGTTATTGTGATAGTTAATGCTTAATTTGATATTTAATTTTGTGGAAGCTAATTAGCCTATATAACAAGAATTTATGCAATTATTAAGTGGAATCATAATCAGTTGTAGAAGAGTAGTAAAGATATTCAACCAAGTAAGCTTTTCAGATTCATTCATTTTATTTTTGTGCCTGATGGTCACTGCAATATAAGGAAAAGAGAATAACTGTCTCAAAAAGCTGAGAAACCTAAAACATTCTGATTTGGGGGTCACCATAGCAAGACAGGGGGACAGAGAAAGCTGATGGAACTTCTACTCCTGACCTAATGGTGCTACAGTCTGTTTAGCCAAGTGCTGCTTTCACAGATAGACTTTTCCAGTCCATTTGCCATATGCACAACAGTAATGAATAAATACTTATTAAAGGGCAAACACACACACACACACACACACACACACACACACACACACACACACACACANTTATTAAAGGACACACACACACACACACACACACACACACACACACACACACACACATATATATATATGTATATATATGCACTAGCAAATAGATATTCAGGAAATAAGGCATATGTAATACCCAGGATTCTGGCACATAACACATAGAGTATCTTTTGGCTGTATTTAAACTTGATGATATGCACCACATTATAAAACACATAAAACAGTAGGCTCATTCCAATAGAAAATGACTCAGAACCAAGCAAATAAGGTGAAATACACAAGGGGCATCTCCTCGATATTTAATTAAACTGCCTCCCTCAATAGCCTCAAAGTCAAATCAGCAACTATACTTAATAGTAATAGGTTAGCAATAGTTCAGTAATTCTAGATTGGAATTGCCATAATTCAAGAGCAAGCACATAGACCAGAACAGAGAAAAGGAAAAAAACAAACAATTTGACATTATATTTGCAGCAACTAGATTTAAGAATTAGGAAGAAGTCATAGGTTGTGATCAAATGACAGAGAGTTCCAACATCAGTCTCCCACTGTGATGAAGCCATAAATCCTTCATGTATACCTGTAAATTTAGTATGGCCTTAAAATGAAATAGCGATATGAGGAATGCTATTATGAACATTTAATTTTTTGCACAGTTCACTGGTTCCTTAAGATAACACATTGTATAATTCAAATCTGATCACTGATTCTTTTTTACACTGAAGTACGCTTCTTCCTTACTCAAAAAAGAGGTAGTTGTCTATGGTTGTGGAAAGAGGCATACATTAACAGACATGCCTAGTATGTTGCTTAATTATACATTTTCATTACAAGGGAGATTTAGGATGAGGGTTGGGGGGAGTTTCTGGGAAGTAACAGCACTTTTCTCTTTTTAAAGAGAATCAGTAAGTAAAGGTAAGGGACTGGAGCAGAATCTATTGGGTTTCAACTGAGAAAAAAAACAAACAGAAGTAGCAATTATCTCAGACGAAGCTAAGACAAAAATAGATGTGATTAGAAGAGATAAGGAAGGTAATTACATCTTGAATATAGACAATGAAATAACATCAGTACTCAATATATATTCATTAAATGGCATAGCATCCAAATTTTTAAAAGAGAAACTAAAGGAGCTTCAGGAGGAAATAGACAGAAAACTATACTAGTGGGGGACCTCCACTTTCCCCTATCAGAACTAGACAAATTTAACCAAAACATAAATAAGAAAGAAGCAAAGGAAGTGAATGCAATTTTAGAAAAGTTAGATTTAATAGGTATCTAGAGAAGTGTGGCACCTGAACCTGAATATCATATTCTATATGTGTTGTCTGACCAGAGTGAGTACAGGGAGAATCTTTGAAAAGAGTATTAGCTATGGGATTGTATTGACTATGCCCTCTTCCTTAGACTTTGGTAGAGGCATACTGGCATTTTTATTGCTCGAGTTTCCTAGAATCTATACATGCTAAAAAAATGACAAAAGTTTTTGTCATTAAAACATCATTTTGGGGCACCTAGGTGGTTTAGTATGTAAAGAGCCAGACCTGTAGACAAAAGGTCCTGGGTTCAATCTGACTTATGACACTTTCTATCTGTGTGACCCTAGGTAAGTCATTTGACCCCCAACCTAGTTCTTAACACTGTTTTCTGCCCTGGAACTGATAGTATCAATTCTAAGACAGAAGGTAAGGGTTTTTTATTATTATTTTGTTTTGTAATGGATTGTTATAGCTTACTTTGCATTAGCTATGTATTGTATTATTTTCTCCCTTACCTTGTATCTGGAAATATCAGAGTCTCTCACAGTATCTTTATAATAAATTGAGGAGAGGGAAAGATTAGTGCCTTTAGAAGAATTGACAGAGAACCATAATGCTGTGCTATGGAATTGTATATTTATGTGGGATCCTTTATTCCAAGTTCAAGGAAAAACTTCCAAAGAAGTCTCAATCTCAGCCATCATTTAGACATGCCCAAGAATGTCTGATACCTTTACTAATATGAATTAATAGAATTATGTTATCCACAGTGCGGTTGGTGATTGTTTGCTTTGCTTTGGTCAAGAAACACTTGAAGAATTGGGTCTACTTTGGATCATTGCATTTTAGAATTGGTGTTGGCAAACTTGGTCCAGAGGATGTTTCCTATGCCACCAGCTCAGAAACTAAAAAGGTTTTAGAAGAGAAGATATAGCAGAGGGCTTGACAGCTATAGCAGCTAATATTTATATCGTGTTTTGAGGACTGTTCATATTATTCCTTTTGTTCCTCACAACAACCTTTGAAATAGATACTATTATTATCCCCATTTTATGGATTAAGAAACTGAGCCTGGGAGAGGTTAAGTGACTTGTCCAGAGATCATGTTGCTAATAATCTGAGGCAGGATTTGAATTGAGAGTCTCCTAATTCTGCGTCCAGTGCTCTTAGCTACAGAACCACTTAGATGCCTGAGTTATCTTCAAGCATTTGAAAAAGGAAATAGTGTGATGGATAAAAAGGGGGACACTAAAGTTTGGGGGTGCTCTCCTTCCCTTGCTGAGTGACGGAGGAGTAAAAGGTGATTGAGGTAGTAGGAGAGGAATGAAAGGGATGGCTGAGTTTAGGGAGGAATGGACAAGGTGGTATTAGGATGATAAGGGTACAGGGTGAGGTGTTCAGGAGAGGCAGCTAACACAGACTAGACACCCAACCTAGAGACAGAGGATATTGGGAGTAATAGGCTGAACCCTTCCAGGCAGGAAAGGTACTTCTACAGACACAAGGAAAAGGGCCAGTCAAAGGTAGTTTGAATCTGACTTGAGGGCTTTCTTGACAGTTTCTCAAGTCCTCAAAGGAGGAATCACAAGGCTCCTTCCCATCAATGAAACTGAAGGGATTCAGGAGGAAGCATTGGGCAACTACTTCCTCCCAAGATGGATGCCTCCAGTTTCCCTCAGAAAATAAAGAGAATAATTCCTTCCCTTCAACCTTTGCCTAATTCTTCAACACAATGATTCTCCAGAGGGTTTGGTTAGGTAACAAAGGGATTTATTAATGTTCAGGGTTGGTCAGGAAGGAGAGAGGAGTTTGGGGGTTTCTGACAGCCGCTAGGGAGAAACTCAAGATGGGGGAGGGTCACAGGAATGGGTTAGATTGAGAGAGGACCTGCTTCTCTCAACCAGGGAAGATTTGGCTGCTTTAAAGTAGAGGGTATACTAAAGGGATAGTTTGAATTCAAGGATGTCCTATTTGCCTATTGGGGAAAACTAAACCCACAAAGTCTGTTCACTAAAAACCCAAAAGCCACCCTGCCTCCCAGAGCCCCAGGAAAACAGGCAGGGAAATAGGGAAATAATATGGAGAAGGTGAGGGAGAGGTCCAGAGAAATTAGCTAGGTTCAAATTGTCGAGAGACAAAGCATAGGCCAAAAGCAAAACAGAAAGCCAAGCAGAGCTCTAGTTAGTCCTTCCACTCTATTCAAGCCTCAGAGACCAACTGCCTTCTCTCAGAATTCTAAGGCTGCTAACTGCCAGAAGTTTTCAGTTGGACCCCTGCAAGAGCAAAAGCCTCTCTTGCATCTTTTGCATTTCAGTAGACATGTTTTTCTTGAATGACTTGGTATAGAGCACAGAACTGGTCCCAGGGAGAAATTAAAGGAAGGCCAAACACAATGCAAAATTCCTTAACAAATGAAGCTATTCAAAATGCTTTATAAAATATTGATCTCTCCATTACTGAGAAATAGAGGCTATAACACCACTTATTACAGGTGTTGTCAATGCCATTCATTTAGATAGGGATTGGAATAGAAGTTCTCAACTGAAGTTCTCAACTCTTAAGATTTTATATTCTAAAATAGAAATAGAAAAAACCCATAAACTATAAAGTAGAACCAGAAAGGAAATCAAAATTTCCTTGAATGGATAAAACAGGATAAGAACATAAATGTCTTTGAATATTATTTGGTTTGTATTTTAACACGGGCACATATATTAGCCAGAAGTACTGTTAGACGTGGCCTTAGAGTTAGGTAAGCCTGAGTTGAAGTCCTTTCTCCTCCACATATGTACTTTGTGGCTTGCCCTGGATAAGTCACTAAACTTTTTGGTGTCTCCTGGCAACTCTGAATTTATGAAAAACAAAAGTTATCGATCTTTATTCATAGAGAAAGTTCCCCATGGGATCACTCTCTACACTGATAAAACCTCAGGTCTGGATTCCAAGTAACGTAGAGGTATCTAAATTTTAAAATAGGGCTACATTTCCCGGTATCACTATATGTGCAACTAAAGCTAGAAGGGAATTTCTCCCATATTGCTTATACCATTAATCCTTCAGGTCTGCTTCTTTTCCACTTCCAGAGAAGTGTTGACCGTGTGCCCAGTATCTGTTGAAAAAGGGAGAAAAAACTTTTTATTGCCTACCTGATTCTAGGAGATGATTGTTCATTTCATTTTGATATCCAGTAAGCTTCACAATCTTTTAGCAGAACCTTCCTGATGGTTTTTCAAATCCAAATTCAGCCTCCTTTATATAGGGTCTTTCAGTCTTCATGTGCCTACCTTTTCACCAGCATCTGGCCATCTCCATACCTAAGTAACTTTGCCTCTTGCTATACTTCAACCTATTGGCTCTATTTTCCATTTCTTTTCCCATTTCCCTGCTCTTTAAGAAAAATCAGGGCCAATGATGTCTCTCCAACTACTCAGACCTTCCCTTGTAACAAAGTAGAATTAAGTAAAACAAAGCAACATATTGACTATATCTGGCAGTATTCTGTACCTATAGTTTATCTCTCTACCAGGGGAAGAGAGGCATGCTTCACCATTAATCATTTTATTTCGTGATTGATCACTACATTGATTAGCATTCCAAAGCTTTTCATTGTTTCTTTCTGTTACATTTTTTACTTTGGAGCTAACTGGACTCTGAATCACTGGCTAGGTATTTTCTTTACCAGACTCATTCCTTTCCTTCAGTCCCTTCAATATTGACAACCACTAATATGGAGTCTCTCCAAAATAATCATTTGGAGGAAGATAATTGGTAAGGAAGCATAAATGTTCTATTTACACATTGTAGGAACCATTTTCCTTGAGAATATTGTGATTAGGATATTCTTGGACTTTGGCTAATTAGCCTGATTGATAAACATTTGTCTGTTTATAGTCTCGTGCTTCAGGTGCTGGTGCGAAATCATCAGATGAAGTAGTAAATGATGTGGCTGGTGACATTTTGGGCAAACTTCCAGCAAATTTTGACATTGAAGCTGCAATGAGGAGATACCCAACAGCTTACACACAAAGTATGAACACCGTGCTTGTCCAAGAAATGGGGAGGTTTAATAAATTATTACACACCATAAGAGAATCATGTATTAACATCCAGAAAGCCATCAAGGTAAGATGCTGTTCCCTCCCAAGAGCCAAATCTTTGTGTTTTACATCCTTTTTTTAAAAACCCTTACCTTCTGCCTTAAAATCAATAGTGTGTATTAGTTCTAAGGTAGAAAAGCAGTAAGGGCTAAGTAATAGGGGTTAAGTGATTTGCCCAGGGTCACACAGCTAGGAAGTGTCTGAGGCCAGATTTGAACCCAGGACCCTCCATCTCTAGGCCTGGCTCTCAATCCAGTAAGCCACCTAACTGCCCCTAAGAGTATATAATCAATCAACAGGTGTTTACTGAGTAAAGAAGCAGCATGACATGGTTGATAGAGAGCCAGCTTTGATTCCAGGAATATCCAGGTATAAGTCCATCTCCAACACATACTAGATGTGTGACCTTTTGAACAAGTCACCTTGCCTCTAAGTATTCTAAACAATTTTACTAGTTGCAGAGAAGGGGCCAACTCCATTAATAGAGAAAATTTCCCCAAGGGGGAGCTCAAAGTAGTAATGAAATCATAGATCTATCCTCTTTCCTGGAGTGACCTCCCCTGGGCTTCTATCACAAAATAATTCTTGCCCTGAAGGATACATTATGTTTGATGAGCATCTAGGAGATGTCCAGCAATCAGTGGATGGGCATTCAGGAGAAAGATTAGGACTAGATGATACATTTGGAAGTTATCTGATTAGAGGTGATAATTGAAGCTACTAACATAATTTCAGACCAAGAATAAAATGGAGGGAAACTACACCCAAGGAAGGTCAGAAGAAAGTCTGATGAACTAGCAAAGGAGATTTAAGTGAAATCTTCAGATAGGTTGGAGAAGTATAAGAGCACAAAGTCACAGGATCCAAGAGAAGATGTGGGGAACAGGCAGGTGGCAGGGAAGGGTGGGGAATGGTGGTCAAAAAATTAAAGAATCCAGAAGGATAAGAGTAAGAAATGGTTTTAGCAGTTAAATGATGCTGGTTAACTTGGAAAAGAATAGGTTTAATAGAGTCATGGAATTAGAAGACTTGATAAGAGTGTGAGAAAGTGGAAGTAACTAGGGTAAACTAGTCTTTCTAAAAATTTAGCAGTGATTAAATAACATTTAGATTTCATTTTGAAGCTTGCAAAAGTCTTGAGAGGATGAATTTCTTAACAGATTTGGGGAGAGACCTAGGTTGACAACAAGAAAAAATTAAACTGAAAATGAGAGAACAAGAGGGAATAATCACTGGAGCATGCTCCCACTCAGAAAATAAGAGGAAATAGTAGCAAGGAAATAAATATGGGGGGGGGGAGGTTTACTGTTGACCAGTCACCTCTTATTTGGAGATGACAGCAGAAAAGGAAAAGAGTAAAGTGGTATAAAGGTTTTGAGGAGTGAAGGGGAAGGAATTAGGACCACTCATTGCAGTGATTTGAATGAGAGTTTTTTGTTTGAGTGTGTGGAGTTTAAAAATAAGGCGGTTCGATGAGTTTCTTTTGCCCATTTCAGTTTTTTTGGGGGGCAATAAAGGGCTCTCCATATGAGTGATTATGAGATAACTCAGCATTCTTACTAAGTATGGGGAAAAGGAGAAAACACATGAGACTTATGTGTCAAAAAATGTTGATCAGGGAGTATCATTTTTGTCAATGATATAATAAAATGTATATTTAATAAAGGACTAATGAAGAAAGAATTAAAATTAATTAGTGGATGAATAATTTAAAAATTGATGAGCCAAAGAATAAATCATAGAAACTATAAATAATTTCATCAAAGAAAATTACAATAATGAAACAAGATACCCACCCTAGGACAGAGAAATATAAAGAAAAATAAAACAATTCTTTCACTTAAGGAGCTTACATTATTTGGGGGGAATGTTATATACAACAGGTACCCCAAGAAATGAACAGAAGATACATTTAAAATGAAAATAAATGCAAGGTAATTTCAGGGGTCGGTGAATAATGACTAAAGAATCAGAAAAATCTTTTTCTAGGATGAGGCATTTGAATTGAGCTTCAAATGAGGTGACAAGAGGTGGAACTGAAAAGAAGGCATAGTCTATGGGATACTACTAAAATAGATCGTAAGGTAAATTGTATAATTTCAAATATTTTAGTTGACAAAAAGGAGAAAGACTAGATATATGAAATTAAAAAAATTTAAAAATCCAACACCAAATTAGATTCTTAAAAACTAGGCAGAGATTAACAACATTGAAAGGAAAAAGTCACTGAATTTATGAATAAAAGTAGGAGATGGTTTTAACAACAACAACAAAACTAACGAAAATAAACAGCTAGTCTAATTTTTTTTTTCAAAAAGAGATAAGAAAAAATAGCTAGGTGGCTTAATGAATAGAGTCTGGCTTAGAGACTGAATGTCCTGGATTCAAATGCGACCTCAAACATTTCCTCTCTGTGTGACCTGAAGCAAGTCACTTAAACCAAATTGCTTTGCCAATACTTAGTATCAATTCTAAGACAAGGTAATGATTTTGAAAAAAAAGAGAGATGGAGGGTATAGGGGGAGGACACCAAATGGTTGGTATCAAAAAAAGGATTTATAACAACTAAAAATGAAATAAAGGCAACTTGGAACTCATTTTGCCCAATATATGACAGAAAAACTGATAACTTACTTTAAAAAGGATAAAAATTTATAAATATATAAAATATGCTGATTAACAAAACAAAAATTTTTTATTTAAATAAATTAATGTAAAAAAGGCACAAATTAGTCAGAGAAATGAGTTGTGACCATCATCTTTTAAGCATTCCTATAACAAGAGAGAAAAAACTCATGATGGTTGGCCATGTTTTTTCTAGTATAGTAGGAGGTGACATTATTGGGGGTGGGGGAGAGGTTCAGTAAGGCTAGTAAAAGTGTAAGAGAGGCTTTGAAACAGCTGTTAGAAAGTGTGAGAGCAGTTCTCTTCTGAGCTTCACCTGCCTGCTGTTCAATTTCCAACAAGTATCTCAAACTCAAAATGTCCAAAAATGAATTCATTATTTTTCCCCTTAAATACACCCTTCCTCCTAATTTCTGGTTTCTCTTGAAGGTGTCGGCATTCTTTCAGTCACCCATATTCAATCTCTCCTCTCTCTCCCATCCATCCTCTTCTCTCTATTCATTCCACAACAACCTTTCTTTAGGCCCTCATCTACGTTCTCACCTAGAGTGCTGTAAAGTTTCCTAATTGGCCTTTCTCCATGCTAAAATACTTTCTATTTACTTTTTATATATCTTGTGTTTACCTGTTTGTGTATATACATGTTGTAGTTCTTCCCCAATAAGAATGTAAGCCCCTTAAGGGTAAGGACTGTTATCTTTTTCCTTTGTATACCCAGGACCTAGCATAGTGCCTGATACACATTAGGTACTTAGTAAATTCTTACTGCATTAGAATTGAATTGAATTGAATTGAATTAGGAAGCAGTTAGGACTCAGGTAAGGTGGGTAAACACAAATAAATAAATTTATAGTGGACCCATATGGCATGATTGTGACAGAAATAGTTATGGAGAAGGTGAATAGTGGCCATGACTCAAGATTGAAAATTGGCGATGAATAAAGAGCAGTTTGATCATGGGGCAAAGGATTCAAGATTGGAGGACAATGCATGGTTGATCTAGTCAACCATAATATCAAGACTATGAGAAGACTTAAAATAAGGACAGAGCAAGAAGTGATAGATTGAGAGAACAGAATAGGATGGTAAGGGAGAGCCTAAAAGTCTGGGTGAGGATGAAAAATTATTTTAGGGAGAAATAAGGAAGAGAAGCACATAGGAATATAGGAGTTTTTGCATAAAAAAAATCCAAACAACTGCTTTTAAGACAATAAGGAAGAAACGATTGCCCATAATATGTGGTCGCTTTTCTTCCTTGCTTTGATTGTTTGTTTTCAACCAAATGTCAAATTTGTTTCAGGGACTCGTTGTAATGTCTTCAGATCTGGAGGAGGTTGCAAAAAGCATTCTGATAGGCAAAATTCCAGGAATGTGGATGGGAAAATCCTACCCAAGCCTCAAACCACTTGGCAGCTATGTGAATGATTTCCTTGCCAGGTTAAAATTCTTAGAGGTAAGTAATAACCAAACTGATAGCTACTATGCAGTCAAGGCTCTTTTTGTCTTTTTTATTCCATTTGAATAGCAGTTGCATTTTGTATTACCGTGCTAGTAGGTGCCAGTTTGCCAGTCGTTTTCACATGTAATTTATGTAGTCATTACACTAACCCATTGGCCTATTGTTCCATAGATCTGCTTTTATGAGGATGAATCTTTCTGGAAGCTTCTCCAAGTGAAAGATGTTCATATTCAGTGAAGTCAGCTTCACTAAGGACATTCAAGTCAATCAGATATGAAGAAAAAACTAATTAAATTGGCTTTCCCATTGAGTATCCAGTATGAATTCAGATCCCTAATGTATATATGCTGAGCATTTAATTAGTTTGACCAGCTATTCAGTGAGGAATCTGATTTACTTTTCCTGTAGTCAGTCTACTAAGTCAAAAGATCCTCTCATTTGGTTCAGTTCATGATGGTAGTGATCTAAGTGCCTGATTGTCTTAGAAATGTTGGTTGAGCAGGTTAGGCTCCACTGCTTTTGTTCTTAAGGTAATGATAATACTACAGTTTTAACAATTTTACTTTCCAGACTGAACTTTTCTTAGACTTGTGTCTGGGGTCAATACTAAGGAACATTTCTGCTCTGTATCATCACAGCCTTGTCTTGATCTTGGGTTTATGCTTATTTCCAAAACAGCTGGGGGGAGGAAGAACATGGAAAATAATTTGCAGCTTTCAAATTCATTTCCCTAGAGTACACTTAGTTAGTTCAATATGTAGCTCATCACCCAGTCATTGTGTTTACAAAATAAACACCAGCTTGTGTTCCATTATTTATAAATGCTTCAGACTTCTGTAGAAAGAAACAAAGACCACCCTAATTTATGTGGGTATTCTATTTGGCAGTTGCCATCTTGCCCAGTTCCCGTGCAGTCATTAGACTGAACTATATTTTGATAGAATGGGAGATCCAAAGACTTCAGAAATTTTAGACTTTCTCATTTTGGCAGATTAGGAAGACAAAAATGGGAAGACATTCTTTTCTGACTAGACTTTATGCCTGTATCTTTTTCCCCCCCAATGTTTGTAATATTGTAGATTGTTTAATCTACCACAGTAATATAGTAACACAGTACAGTGTGGACTGCTCCCAGTGTGGACTACATTCAGCGACAATGGCTACCTTTAGATATTAGGGTAATTGTAAGAACAGAATTTGCAAGTAGATATGTATACTTACATCCATTGTGCATCATGAGCCTTGGATTTACAAAAGGGAAGAATGAATGATTCTGGGCAAGAACTATCTCCTTTACTGGATAAAGAATCCAAAGAAAAGCCTCACAGAGAGACCATAGGATTACCATCTTTGTAGAAAACATGGATATTGAAGCTATCATTACAAAGGGCAACTTTACATTGTATCCCTAATACTCAGGCTATCCCTTGGCAAAATAAAAAGTGGAAATATGTTCTTGTGTATTTCTACCCTTCCTCTTTGAGGCACCCCACCTCACCTCCACCCTTCCAGTGGTTCCACTTCCTTCTCATAGTGTAAACTTATTGTGTAACTGATCAAAAATAGAATAGTTTCTATGATGATCTTACAGTGATAAAGCCTTTATCTCTCCTACTATGCTTATGCAGACGTGGTATCAAACTGGAACTCCACCAACCTTTTGGCTCTCAGGTTTTTTCTTCACTCAAGCTTTTTTAACTGGAGCACAGCAGAACTTTGCAAGGAAATATACTATCCCTATTGACCTGCTTGGTTTTGACTACGAAGTTATGGATGACAAAGAATATAAGACAGCACCTGCAGATGGTAAGCTGAAAAGAAGTCACATAATAACAAACTAGATTCTACATTGAACAAAAACATAACATTAGCTAAATGTTTTAGACATAGCAGCAAATTTTTAAATTTTATTTATTTATTTAAAATATTTTTTTCCATGCTTACATGATTCATGTTCTTTCCCTCCCCTCTTTCCTCCCTCCTTCTTGAGCTGACAAGCAATTCCACTGAATTATACAGGTGTCATTGTTCAAAACCTATTTCCATATTATTAATATTTGCAGTAGAGTGATCATTTAAAGTCAAAATCCCTAATCATATACTCATCGAACCATGTGATCAATCATATGTTTTTCTTCAGTGTTTCTACTCCCAGAGTTCTTTCTCTGGATCTGGATAGTGTTCTTTCTCTTAGCAGCTAATTTTTAAACTATTCAAAAAAATTAAGAATTAAGATATTGGAATCCCAGCTATTTTTATGCCAACTTTAAGACTTCAAATACGGTCTAACACTGAAGAGTGTTAGGTTTTCCCTTATTCCTAAAAGAGCTTATTTTCCTGGACTTTCTGCTGTGGTGACACATACTTTGGAAATGGCCAGTATTCCAAGAGTGAATGTATATAATAACAAAAGTGTTTTTATATGTGAGGTTGAATAGTCAGCCTTAAGAAAATATCATCTTTGAGAAAGTTTATAATCTCATTCAGTTCCTTTTTCTGTTTATCACCCAAGAACAAACAAATTTTGTGGGTATTGTCTTATTTGAAATGAGCATCATCAAAGAAATGCTATGGATTACTGTGAGTTCTACAAAAATTAATTCTGCCATATAATAATTAGAATTTATTAATGGTTAAAATATTGTACTGATGTCTAAGAAGCATGCTTCTGCCATCAGTCTATAAGCTTATATATCTAGGTATTCCATTTAGTGGGATACATGGAAACCTGTCTATGCTTTGTGTGCCTCTTATATGTGACCTCCTAAAAATCTACAATACAAGTTTTCTTGGCATGCTAGATTAAATGCAGAAATATCAACCAATAACCAAAAATATCTATTTCCAGTTTGTCCACTACATAATAATATTTGTCATGCCATTTTAGTTAACATATTGTTAACTAAATTGTTAACACATTGTGCAACTATTGTTAACATATTGTACAACTAACACTTGAGAATAGTGACTAGGAAATAATTCATCAAGGGCAGAAAGATGAACTATTTTCCCAGATCTAGACCGTGAAAACATATTTTGAAATCATAATTCAGGCAATGTATTCATATTTTAATCCCATTTAATTCCCTCAACACATAGTAATAGTTTACATTTGTATCATGTGTACTAATAAACACTTAAAAATATGGTGCTTTGTAAAAGCTCTCTGGTTATTCTATATATCTATGTCTCACTTACCAAATTAAATTTTAAGTGCTTCAGTGTCAGGAAATTATTTTCTGGGTATCCCCTGTAGCACCTAATTTGAGGTTGAGCATGTATTAACATGTACACAATAGCACAATAGTGATGCTCATGAATTCAACATATTTTATCATGGAGGAAGGAAAGGAAACTTAAATTCATCCTCATTCCATGTAAATAGTAAAATTTCCACCATGAATTAATTGGGTGTAGGAGATGATGATGCCATCTATAGATCTGATGCATAGGAGGTGTGTCTATATGTATCAGAAAGATAGAGACGATACAAAACATATAACATGTTTAGATTTTACAGAGTACCTAAAACTATCCTTGGTGGAAATAACACACCTGGTTGCATTATACCAGATTGATTCTGTAGGCAAATTTGATCTGATCTCTACCTGCAATCGGTCCATTTGAACTGATAAGAACATGGAGAAAATTTGGAAAAACATGGAAAAAATAAATGAAAATTTGAGGATATTATGATTGGTAGACATTGTTGTGAGAAAACTTTAAACTAGCTGCTCCATCATTGTTATAATTATCTTATTCTCAATTATTTCGCCATTGGCAAAATCTTCAACTATTAACAGTTTTAGTCTCTCACAGTAAAAATACATTCAATAGTAAGATACAAGGATTGACATTTTTAATAACTGAAAATACTAAAATTTTTAAAATCCTAATAATATATTATATAGCATATATGACACAACTGTCTTGACCACCATTCAGGATTGCATTACCAATTAAGTCTAAAAGCTCAAATATTCTCCATTGAGCTGGTTTCCATAAAGACCTGACATTCCTTGTATTGGTAGATGTCCCAGTTCAAATTGTTTGGAATTCTTAGAAAGCCTTTAGCCCTATTGTTAAAGGCATATACCCTGGGAGGGGAGGGGAGAGAGAAAGAGAGAGATAGAAGAAGAGGTAAAAACAAAGGGGTAGGGGGATGGAGGAAGGGAGAGGAAGAGAGAGAGGGGGATGAGAGAAGAAGGAATGGGGTAAGGAGAGAGACAGAAATACAGAGAGAATAAACAAAGAAAATTTTTTTAATCCTTAATCCCTTGGCTTGTTTAGGGTTGGACATCTGTGCCAGACTTCTTCAGTTTTTAATATCTAACTAGGCAAACTGTTAAAGGAAGTTGAGCCTAGGGAGGGAACCTGTAACAATGAGTGACTGAATAATACATCATAGAATACCTTCCTAGAAACTACTTTCCTGGTAAATAGCTGGAGTTTCTCCAAGGAAGGGTAACTCTTTCCCCCTTTAGTAGTAATGTTACATAACCAGACCAGAACAGAGGAACGAGATTAAGCCACAGAGAATAACTGTGGGTTTGACAAGCTTAGTTGAGTCTTGCCAGGAGAGTAGCATTAATATTTTATGAAGGTGTACTAAAAGTGAGGTGTTTAGGGGAGCAGAAGATTGGATCTAGCTGCCTTAGGGATCTTAGGCAGGATAAAGTACCCAGAAGCTGTAGCTGTTATGACCCTCCCTCCAACTTCAGGTCAAAGGAGCAAAGAGGAAGGAAAATGACCAAACAGCAGGAAACAGATTTAGGAAACCGATTCACTCCCAAGGTTAATGCTGAAGTCCACAAAGAACTTTTAGTGTTGTTTGATATCCTTCAGTTCCTCTAGGTGGAGTTAAACCTTCACCCTATCCAGAATGTTTGGGAGAAGTTTCCCCAGGGAAATTAGACATTGTCTTCAGAATAAAGTTCCAGAAATTTTTAAGAACTTCAGTTTTGCCATCTGCAAAACAATGGAATGATTTGAAGGAGATGGGAAAACTATAATCCTCTCAAGATGCAATGGGAAGAGTATTGGAGGGCAACTAGCTGACTCAGTAGATAAAATGCCAGGCTTAGAGATGGAAGGTCCTGGTTTCAAATTTGACCTCAGACACTTTCTGGTAGTATGACCTTGGGCAAGTCTTGCTAGCTCCTACTAGTCTTTTCCCATGAAACCCATACTTAGTATTGATTCTAAGACAGAATTAAGGGTTTTTGTTGTTGTTGTTTTTTAAAAGAAAAAGGAAGAAAGAGTATTGGAATTGTATTCAGAAGACCTAGGAACAAATTCTAGATCTACCATTTCACTTATATCAATTTGGGGAAGTCATTCATCCTCTGGGCTTCAGTTCCTTCTTCTGTAAAATGACAGAGTTAGACCAAATGATCTCTTTTTTCTTTTTACTTTTAAACCCTTACCTTCCATTTTGGAATCAGTACTGAGTATTGGTTCCAAGGCAGAAGAGCAGTAAGGCCTGGGTCATTGGGGTTAAGGGACTTGCCAAGGGTCACATAGTTAGAGAGTGTCTGAAGTCACATTTGAATCTAGGATTTCTTATCTTGAGGTCTCAATCTCAATCCACTAAATTATCTAGCTGCCCCACAAATGATATCTTAAGACCATTCCAATTCCAAATCTATGATTCTGTGATTTCTAGAGGAAATCTTCCCTTACAACCTGGATGAGGAGAATTTTTATTTTCACTCCACCAAGAGAAACTGAATCTGAAGTATTTCTGGGTCACATAAACAAGATGGCAAACTACATATTTTCTCTGATCCTCACAACCCCTCAAACTTCTCTAAAACAGTAGGTATGTGCTAAATATAAAGCAACTTCAGCTGTTTCCATGGCCCAAGACACAAAAAACCCAAAACAAGGTTAAAAAAAGAAAACCTTGCCAAAACCAGGAACTGATGCTCACTGACCCTGAGCTTATTTAGCACCTCTCGCTGACCTCCCATAGCACTTGTACTAGCAGACCCAAAGAAAAAACACAGGTTTACATAAAAATCTTCCCCTGTGCCCCATTTCTTCCTCTCTCTTTCTAGTGCTAAAGAGACCTCAGCTCCAGGCTTCAGAAGTTTGCTTGGGCCTTATCAGTCTCCTTGTCCTGAAAGATCACAACTTTTCAAATGCAAAAGCTTTCCAGGAGCTGCAATCCAGAAACACATTCTGGGGAAGTAGTCTCTGAACTGTTAGCAGCAGGCCAGATAATTAAGGAACAGAGAAAGTGGGCCAGGGCACCAGGATAAGAAACTAGGGGTGTGTGTGTGTGGGGGGGGAGGTTGGAGAGTGGAGTGGAAGGGGTGCTATGTAGCACTTTACCAAGCCTGGGACAAAGATCACAATATCCAAGTGGGGCCATGTCTGACCACCCAAAAGTTACTTAAGGCAAAGAGCTAGGCTGATAAAATACCCTTTATGAGAAGAGGCTGAGAGGCTTTGAGATCTAGCCCTATAAGAATAAAAGGGAGCTTCTGCCAAAACTGTAATAATAATGAGAGCCAGTACCAATGTTATGATAGGGATGGAGGGGAGATAGAGCCTATGAGGTGAGACTCTCTTCCAGCTCTCCCCTCCTGCCAATTATGCATTCTGGGAGACTTTGAGGGGGTGTCACCCTGAAACTGGGTGACCTGGATGGTTGTGCCACCCCACAGGAGTTGGGGGCAAGGCTTCCCTATAAGATGAGGTATGGGGGACCCCAATCCGATTCTGAATGAGAGCGGGGGTTCATGCAAGCCTTCCCCGAGGTCAGTCAATTTCACAGTGGGAGGTCTGGCTTCAAGATGGAGGCAGCCAGACCAAGCTGTGATTCCCCTCCCCCTCATCTCTCAGGCACTCTGGAACGCTATCTGACTAATGAATGACTTTTAATATTTGCAATTTAGGGTTTGGGAAAATGGGTTGAAGGGCAGAGGGATTTTGGGGTGCCCTCTTCTCTATTTCTATGGGGTCCATCACTCAGGTGGGAACCTTTCAGGTTCCCACTCCTCTAAGCATCTCCTCTCTTATCCCTTCTCCTTCTATTTCTATTTCTATTCTTTTCTATAATTGTAAGTTAGACCAGAAAGGGTCTCTCAGCAAGGTTGGGTAATGGGAGAAGGAGCCTAAGAGATCACTCCCAAAATGGAGTCCCAAAACTTAACTGACTCGTTTATTGAAGTCTTGCTGGGTGAGAAGCGATGGGATGCCTTTGACCAGGGAATCAGGGTATCAGTATCCAAAGAAAGATCCTCAGGAAGCCCTCAGGACTGAAAAATGAAAATTTGGGGGTTTCATAAAAATAAGGTTGTCAAAGGAGGGGACTGGTAGTAAATAATTAGGAAAATAAGATGAGGAAAGGGAAAGGAAGACTGAAAGTACCAAAGATTTGGGGTATAAGAAATTTCAAAACTTTGAACATAGATAAATCAACAGGAAAGAGAGTAAAAAGAAAAAGAAATATGGCCTCCATACCTAGTAAATGAATTCTGGCATCTATGAATAAATTCTGCAAAACAAAGAAAAATGATCCAATATTGATTGGGATAGAGAACCCTGTGAAATATGAGAATGTGGAACCACAAAATGTTGCTCCTGAGAGGCTTAAGAGAGATTAAAATTATTAGTGTTGAATTTATGACCTGTACCACAAAAATAATGAGCAGAATAGAAGAACTTGAATTTTTGCATAACAGAAACAAAAGAAAGAACGATAGATTGGGAATACAAATACATACATAGAGGCAAAGGATCACCTAGAAGAGGAGAAGGAAAAAACCAATCATATTAAAAGGAAACATGCTAGTTTGCAAGAAAAATGTAGTGAACTTCAAGACAGGCTGTGCAAAGACAACCTAAGGAACATAGGTCTCTCAAAAGAACATGGCACAACAACAACAACAACAAAAACAACACCAGAATGAAGGATAGCACTGCCCAGAACTTCTGAACACAGAAAATGAAATTCCAATTGTGAGACATAAATGGTCTCCAGAAAAAAATCCAAGACTACATCATTGGTGGAGCTGCGAAACAGAACAACCATTTTGGAAAGCAAATTGGAATTGTACAAATAAAGTGACTAAAACATCAATACTCTTTGATCCAGAGATTCCATTGCTGAGCTAATACCCCACAGAAGTCATTGCTAAAAAGAGTTCCCCTACAAAACATCTATATCAGCACTTTTTTCGATAGCTAAAAACTGGAAACAAAGTGGATGCCCAACATATTGGGTAATGACTAAACAAATTATGATACATGAATGTAATAGAATATTTCTGTGTTATAAGAAATTATGTGTAGGTAACTACAGGGAAGCACAGAAAAATCTGTGTCAGTTTATGAATACTGAGTGAAGTAAGAGTCAAGAAAATAAAAAACACAGTAACTACAACAATTTAAATGGAAAGAATGACTCACCAAAAAAAATCTAAAGTAAATGTAACAAAATTATAAATATAAAGTGGGTCTCAAATGAAGAGACGTGAGAGAACAACCCCACCCCCCTATCCCTTCATGGAGGTACAAAGGGGTTAAGCACTAAACATATTCTTTGTTCTTTTACAATGTATTAATCAGTAATGCTGAATTCTTCCCCCTCTTTTTCCTTCTGCAAAAAAATAACATTTGTCATATGGGATGGCCCTCTGGGAAAGGGAGGAGAAGTGATATATGGGATTCAGAAAACATCAATAAAAACTTATTTTTCAAAAAAAGAAATTGAACTTTCATGGATTTGCATGCGAGGTGCCTCAAGAAGTCTACAATCCCATTGTGTAGTCATCTCACCAAATGTGACAGAGTCCTCAGAATTAGATCTATATCACCTTATGATGAAGGGGAAGCAACTGAGTATCACCATGCTGACCAGCCCCCACAGGGAGGGGAGAAGAGGAAAAAATAACTAGAATGACTGATGAGTGCACAAGTGCAACTCTGGGCTCCAAAGAATTTCTACCAGTCATAATTCACATATTTAGAAGCACCTGGGTTTTGCTTACCTTATTTTAGTGCATTTTTTAAAATTCCACCTCCATTTGACTCAATATAAAACTTCACAAATTCTACCCTCTGAGGCTACCCTGAATTAGTCTGGATAAAGTTGATTTCATATGCTGCAATTACATTTAGGGCTTTATTTCTCTGGTAAAAGACTGGGACCTAAAGATACTAGTAAAATAAAGCATACACATCCTTGTGCCCTCACAACAGATGTAACACTATGCCATGTGCTATGGAAGGATCATAGAAACACAGATTTAAAACTATCTGGAGTCAGTTTTAGAGTCCAATCCCTTTATTTTACAGATTAGAAAACTGAGGCCCAACATCACAAAGATAGTAAACTGCAAGGCTGGGATTTGAACCCAAGTCTTCTGATTCCAAATCTAGCATAACAAAATGTCTCCACAAGAAAAAAGATGGCGATCTAATCTGCTATTACAAGTAACAAACTATTATATCACTAAGCACAAAATTACCTAAAAGGGGATACATGTATTGCAGAAACACAAAATAAAAGAATAATGATAGTAAATTCAAGTTAATAAAAAAAAAAGTTTTGTCCTCCCATGCTCTTTGTATACTCAAATCAATTGTTTACAAACATCCTTATTAGCATAGATCTTGTCATCTCACATTCTTTCTCTGTCCTCGTTGTCATGAAAATAGAAAAGTGGAAGGAAGCTAGGTGGATAGAGAGCTAGGTCTAGAAATAGGAGGTCCTGGGTTCATATCTGACCTCATACACTTCCTAGTTGTGTGACTCTGGACAAGTTACTGACTAGCTCTTACCACTCTTCTGCCTTGGAATCAATTCTTCATATCGATTCTAAGACAGAAAATAAGAGAGGGAGGGAGGGAGAGAAGGAAGGAAAAAGGAAGAAAGGAAAGAAGGAAGGGAGGGAAGGAGGGAGGAAAGGTGGAGGGAGGGAGGGAAGGAGGAAAAGTGGAAGGAGGGAGGGAGGATTTCTTCAAAAGACATTTCATTGATGAGCGTCTTTCCAGGGCAGGCTGCTCTTTTGTGTGCCCAGATATGCTGAGCCACAAGGACTCAATGAGTTTTTACAGACAACTCTCTGTACCCCCATCATTCTACAACATCTCCTTTGACATTCTGTCTATAATACCTTGCTCCAAGATATTTTGTGGTTTTAATATATATCATCTTTAGCTTATTCTTACTTTTTCTAAAGAAGGTTAGTGCCCAGGCCATCTTCATGATCTTGCTGCTAAAGTTTCCCACTCTTCATCTTTACCATAACATATCCCTCTCTATTCACCAACTCTATTGTCTCTGCTCTGACCTCACTTTTCTTTCATGTTCTTGGCCCCTATAATTGACTAGAGTCACAAAATTGCAGAAGTATGACATATCCCTCCAAAATGCATGAAACTTCCTTTGTATTTTAAATAATATTTTATTTCCCTAAATACATGTAAAATTAATTTAACATTTCATTTCTTTTTTAAATTTTGAGCCCAAAATTCTTTCCCTTCTCTTCTTTCCTCCCTCATATGAAATCCTATAAAACATTTCCCCACATTATGTGAAAGAGAACTCAAAAATAAAATTAAAGAAAGTGAAATATAATAATGCATATAGAATTCTTTCAGACTTCATTGGTTTTTTCTCTAGAAGCAGATGTCATTTTTCATCATTAGCCTTTTGGGATTGTCTTAGATCACTGTATTACTGAGAATAGGTAAGTCATTCACAGTTGTTCATCATATAACATAGCTGTTACTATGCACAGTGTTCTCCTGGTTCCGCTCAGTTCACTTTGTATCAGTTCATGTATATCTTTCCAGGTTTTTCTGAAATCACCCTGCTTGTCATTTATCAAACAATATTATTTCATTATAATCATATACCACAATGTATTCAGCCATTCTCTGATTGAATGTCACTTCAATTTCTAATTCTTTGCTACCACAAAAAAGAGCTGCTATATTTTTGTGCAAATAGGTCTTTTCTCTCTTTTTTTATCTTTGGGATACAGATCTAGCAGTGATATTGCTGGATCACAGGGCATGCCCGATTTTAAAGCACTTTGCATAGTTCCAAATTGCTCTCCAGAATGGTTGGATCAATTCACAACTTCACGAACAGTGCATTAGTACCTCAATTTTCCCACATACCCACTAATATTTATCAGTTTCTTTTCTGTCATATGTAAAAAAACTCTCTTACAAAGGTAAATCAGAAAGGGAAACCCTGGAATGGTGTTACTGAGGTTAGCCAAGGGTGTTGATTAGCTAACCCTCAGAGTGCCCTTAACTGACTTTTCAGGGAGTCAATGGCTTCCCCTTGACCCTTACCAACAATTATCTGACTGCGTTTATTTTAACTAAAGTTCATTTATTAACAAGTCTTAAAGGGAAGGTATTAGGATAGCGGGAAACAGGGATTGCCCTCAACCTTAAGGACAGATTGGGTTTTCAGTCTCTATCAGAGTTTGAGCTGAACCCAGGGCTCACAGGCTTATGGAGGTTTTCTTTCTTCTAATCTGTATTATATCTATGCTAGCTTTTAGAAGTTCAAAGTCTTTAAGCAAGTAGGCAGTAAGAGGAAAAGAAATTCTGACCTTCAGAGCTGGGTTAGCCAGTCTCTTCAGGCTACTGCCCTAAAGATCAGCGTTACAGTTCAAGTAGCCCCTTCAAATCCTTTTAGCTGATGTTATGATCCACAGGAATCCAGGAAGAGAAACAGTTGGGAAAATCCCAGGAACAGAGAGGCAGAGAGCCCTCTCTTGTCCTGAGGTCCAGGCAAGAGTTTTCTCAGAGAGAGCAGTTGTCACTCTCCCCAGTCTCTCTCCCCTCCCCATTCCAACTGCCTCTTTGTCAATCCTCTCTTCAACCTTCCAAACCCTTTCTGTGCAATTTTTCCCATAGTAGCTTATCTGAGAGTCATGAGGTGGTTTCTTAAAGATATTTTAGTTTGCACTACTAAAATCAAGTGTCATTTAGAGCATTTTTCATATGAGTATAGATAACTCTGATTTCTTCATCTGAAAACTGCCTATTCATATCCTCTGATCATTCATAAACTGGAGACTGATTTGTTGTCTTAAAAATTTGACTCAGTTCTCTACATATTTGAGAAACGAAGCCTTTATCAGAGATATTTGCTATAAGATTTCCCCCTACCTTTTGGCTTTCCTTCTAATCTTGGTTACATTGGTTTTGCTTGTGCAAAAACTTTTCAATTTAATATAATCAATACAATGGGAGACAGAACTAAGATGGCAACATAGTAGCAGGAGCCTTATGAATCAATCTCCTTCCAACTAATCATTACAAAGCATCTCAAAAGGTCAGAAATCAAAATTAGAAGAATAAAGGGCCTCTCCCACTGGACACAGCTTTAAAAGTAGGCAGTGTCTGAGGATCTCCACACTGTAAGGGAACAAAACTACATTTATCAAACCACAAGCTGATCACTCCTCCCCCATACAACGTACTGCACCAGAGTCAGAGTGAGGACCAGGGCAATCTCTAAAGTCTCGGGGCTGGCTGAGAGCACAACAGACTTACCCATGAGGTTGGAGCAAGGCTTTGGCAGCAAGATGTGAGACCCAAGGCTGAGGAGTGCAGAGCCTGGGCAATAAAGCAAGGAGCTTGGGCAGAAGCAAGACTGGCCATAGTCAAGGCAGCAAGGGCTGGAAAGATAACCTCAGGGCAAAAGTCTTTGCCCTTTGCACACTACACAAAGAACATCACAGATTTACCTGCTCTCATTCAGGCTTTTGACTGGGAAGGGAAGATACTACCGAGGCAAAGTCCTACAAGACAGAAGCTAAGAGAGAAATCAATATGCAGGAACCCCAGTCCACCTTTGGCAAAAGGAATATGCTGGAACCTCAGTCCATCTTTGGCAAAAGGATTAGCAGCAGCTGCAACAACAACAAAAAAAACAAAAACAAAAACTCTTGACCCTGGATAATTTCTAAGGAGAAAAAAGAGCAAAATACAGAACAACAGCAGAGAGTGACAAACAAGCAAACACATCCAAACTTTCCCCCAAAATAGAAATTGATCACAAGCTCTTGAGGAACTCAAAAAGGAGTTCAAGAACCAAGTAAGAAAGATAGAAGAAAAATGGGAAGAAACGTGGGAAAAAGAAATGAAAGTAATACAAAAAGAAAATAATAGCTTAAAAGACAAAATTGACCATATGGAAAAGAAACATAAAATTCAAATGAAGTAATAGGCAAATTGGAAACCAGAAATGGCCTGCTGGAAGCCATGAAAAGCAAGTTAGACCAAACCAAAAAGGAAAATCAAAAGATCATAGCCAAAAAATCAGTCTTCAAAGACTAGAATTGGACAAGTGGAAACTAATGATCTTGAGAGATGGCAAGAATTAATAAAGCAAAATCAAAAGAATAAAAAAATAGAAGGAAACATGAAATATCTCATTGAAAAGACAACTGACATGGAAAACAGACCCAGGAGAGACAATTTGAGAATTATTGTTCTACTGAAAAGCCTGGAACAAAATAAAAGCCTTGACATCATATTACAAGAAATTATCCAAGAAAAATGCCCTGATATTCTTGAACAAGAGGTGAAAATAGATATTGAAAGACTCCTCCATAGATCACCCCCTACGTTAAATCCCCAAAAGACAATCCCCAGGAATGTTATCACTAAATTCAAGAGCTTTCAGGTCAAGAAGAAAATATTGCAAGCAGCCAGAAACAGCCAATTCAGATATCAAGGCCCAGTCAGGATTACACAGGATCTGGTAGCATTTACACTAAAGGACCACAAGACCTTTAGTGGAATATGGAATATGGATTTGGAATATGATATTCAGGAAGGCAAGTGAATTGGGTCTACAACAAGGAATCACCTACCCATCAAAACTGACTATATGCTTTCAGGGGAAAGTATGAGCATTTAACAAAATAGAAGATTTCCAAGCATTCCTAAAGAAAAGACCAGAACTAAAAGGAAAATTTGATGTCCAAATACAAAATTCAAGAGAACCATAAAAAGATAAACAAGAAAGAAGGGGGAAAATTTTTAAGGACTTCAGTAAGTTCAAATTGATTATATTCCTATATGGGAAAATGATATCAGTAACTCTTAAAAATTGTTTTCATTATCATAGTAGATAGAAGTAGTATTCCTAGGCAGAAGTTGTGATATTAAGTTGTTTAAGATGGTACATAAAAAAAAATGGGAGAGAAGGGGAACAAAAAAAGAGGATGATACTAAGAGAAACTTGAAGGAAGAAGAAAAATAGGATAAATAATACCATATAAAGAGGTGCATGGTGGTGGTGGGGAAGAATACTATTAAAAGAAGGGGAAGAAGACAGTGGTAATAGGTAATACTTAAACCTTAACCTCAGGGGAATCGATCTGAGAGGGAAGAATAGCCAGATCTATTGGGGTAGAGAATTCTATCTTACCCTACAGGGAAGTTGAAAGGGAATAACAAAGGGGGGGTGTAGGGGGGTATTAAAAGGGAGGGAAAGGTTGGGGGGTGGCTATTAATAGACCTCAAATAGAAATAAGAGGGGAATAATAAGGGAGGGGGCGGGAAGCAAATTAAAAGCAAACCACTGGTGTAGAAGGAAATAGTAAAAGAAGAAAGGGCAGGATTAAAAGAGGAAATCAAAATGATGAGAAATACACAAATGGTTATCATAACTCTGAATGTGAATGGGATGAACTCGCCCATAAAATGGAAAGCAAATAGCAGAGTGGATTAGAAACCAAAATCCTACCATATGTTGTCTACAAGAAACACATATGAAGCAGGTAGATACACACAGGGTAATGGTAAGAGGCTGAAGCAGAATTTAATGGGCATCAACTGAGAAAAAGAAAGCAGCAGTCACAATAATGATATCTGACAAAGCTGAAGTAAAAATAAATCTGATTAAAAGAGATAAGGAAGGTAATTACATTCTAATAAAAGGCAGTATAGACAATGAAGAAATAGTACTCCACATGCATGAATCAAATGATATAGCATCCAGATTTTTAAAGAAGAAATTATTGGAACTTAAGGAGGAAATAGATAGTAAAACTATACTAGTGGAAAACCTTAACCTTCCTCTATCAGATCAAGATAAATCAAACCAAAAAATAAATAAGAAAGTAGAGATGCGAATAAAATCATAGAGAAATTAGAGTTAATAGATTTGTGGAGAAACGTAAATAGAGATAAAAAGGAATAAAATTTCTTTTCAGCAGCACATGGTACATTCACAAAATTGACCATGTACTAGGGCATAAAACATTGCAAACAAATACAGAAAAGCAGAAATAATAAATGTAACTGTTCCCAATCATAATGCAATAAAAATTATAATTAGTAAGGGTACATGGAGAGGTAAATAAAAAATTAATTGGAAATTAAATAATCTGATCCTCCAAAACTGGTTGGTTAAAGAACAAATCATAGAAACAATGATTTCATCTAAGAGAATGACAATGAGGAAACAACATATCAAAATTTGGGGGATACGGCAAAAGCAGTACTCAGGGGAAATTTTATATCCCTAAGTGCCCATATTAACAAAAAAGAGAAAGAGCAGATTAACGAATTTGGTATGCAACTTTAAAAAGACTAGAAAAAGAAAAAATTAAAATCCCTCAGATGAAGACCAAATTGGAAATCCTAAAAAGTGTATAAATATCTTAGTCATTTGTTTGCACAATTCCAAATAGCTTTCCAGAATGGTTGTACCATTTCATAGTTCCCCCAACAATAACAAATTTCCTGTTATTCCACAACCCTGCCAATACTATTGCCATTTTTTAAATCATCTTTGACAATTGGAAGTCTATGAGTGGGAAGCTCAGGATTGTTTATTTATGTTTTTCTTATTAATAATTTGGAGCATTCTTTCATGAGGTTGTAAATACTTTGTGATTCTTTCGAGAATTTTTTTTCATATCTTTTGACCTTTTGTCCATTGGGGAATGGCATATATATAGTTTACATATCCAGGATACCAAAATCCTTATCAGAGAAATTTAATTAAAAAAACTTCTCCCCCATTTGGTCACTTTCCTTTTTATCTTGGGTGCATTAATTTTTTCTGGGCAGAAACTTTTGTATTTTATGTCATCACAGTTATCTATTTTATCTTTTATAATTGCCCCTATTTCTTATTTGGTTTTGCACATATGTCCTACTCATTGCTGTGAGAAGTATATGATCTGTTTCTCTTATATTTTTTTACAATCTAATCATGAATGTTAAGATAGTATATCCATTGGGAATTATGTTGAGAAATATGATATAAGGAATGGATTTAATCCTAATTTCTGTAGATGGCTTTTTAGTTTTCTCAGATTTGTTTTGTTCCACTTTTTTTTGAACCCTTACCTTCCATCTTAGAATCAGTATTATGTATTGGTTCTAAGGCAGAAGAGAGGGCTAGGCAATAGGGGTTAAGTGACTCGCCCAGGATGACAAAGCTAGAACATATCTGAGATCAGATTTGAACCTAGGACCTCCCATCTCTAGTTTTGTTTCACTTTTTAACCAAATAAGGAATTATTTTCTAGATAATTTATGTTTTCCACTTTATAAAACACTAGTTTATTGATTCCATTGTTTCTGATTCTCCCTTGTCTAGTCTGTTCTATTAATTTATCTCTCTATTTTTTAACCAATGCCATATGGTTTTGATTACTACTGTCTTACATTATAGTTTGAGATCTGGAAATGCTATTCCCCTTCACCTCTATTTCTTTTCATTTCTCTTGAGTTTTGTTTTTCTAAATGATTTTAAAAAATCATTTTATCAAGTTCTATGAAGTATCCCTTTGGTAATTTTATTGGCATAGCATTAAAAGTATAAATTAATTTTGGAAGTAAGTTTTTAAGTTTTTGTCTCTTTAAGAAGCACTCTTTAATTGAACTTACACATGTTTTTGTGTGCATTAGTAAGTTGATCCCAACATTTTATGTATTTTATAGTTATTTTAGATCAGATTTCCCTTTCTATTTTCATTTTTTTAGGTTTAGTTTCGTAAAGAAATGCTTTTGATTACTGAGGATTTATTTTTTAGCCTGCAAGTTTGAAGAAGGTATTGTCTCAATTAGTGTCTTTGTGAATTCTCTAGGATTTTCCACCTTAACTACTTTTTTAAATGTTTGGTTTTGCTTTGTCATATAACATGATTGCAATTCCCACTTTTTTGGGATTCAGTTGATGCCACATAAGATATTTTCTATCTCCTCAGAATTATTTTGTGTCTTTATTTTTTAAATGTGTTTCTTATAAGCAACAGATTGTGGTGTTTTGTTTTTGTCTAGTCTGTAACTTTTTCATTTTATTGAATAATTTAAACCATTTGCATTTAAAGTTATGAGAGTTGTTTTTATATTTTCTCCATTTGTCTCTAATGTTTGGTTTTTTCAGATTGTGATTTTTCTTATTTTATAAACACAGTACTGTGTTCCTTCAGTTCCTTTAGTTTATACTCTTTTAAGTTGATCTTACTCATCTCTGATCACCTCTTCCCATTAGTTAACAATTTCACTTTGGAGTTTTCTTTATTAGCTACTTCTTTCCTGCTTTTATCTAGTTATGTAATTCTCTTCCCCCTCTTCCTTTTCCTATAAGTTAGATAGATTCCTCCTTTTCTTTCCCTTCAGCTAGTTTTTAATCACATTAAAATTTTTGTGATTTGCACCAATTTCTAGAGGCCATTTCTCTCATTGTCCTGGTCAGCTTTTTTTTTTCTTCATTTGCCTCAAAATCTCCTCCCTGGGTCTATGTCTTCCCACTTTTGCAGGTGCCAGCAGCCCTCACAACCCCTATACCCTTCCTGAGTTAAGATGAGCAAACTTTTCAAGCACCAAATCTCCCAGACCACATTTAACACTATGTCCCCAAATCCCTTCACAGGACATATCTTTTCACTCATTTAAGCATTAATCAGTGGAATGCCCTCCCACTACCAAAGGTCTTTATCCTTACCTCAACCCTTATCAACTTCCTCAATCTCTTTCCTCATCTATTCCCCAATTAGCTTCTTCTCTTCTAAAGACCACAGAGATCACTTCCTCCTAATATTAGCCATCAATTTGACCCATGTACATGTCATACTCCCCTGCTAATCTCCCTTTTTTAAAATTTATCCTCTCATTTTGCAGTGTAGTTACACAAGAAAACATTGATTTGACCTGCAGAGAGGGTATTGTCAGGTTCTTTTCATAATACACCAGGCTCACCTCTCCTCTATTGCCCCCAAAAGACTTCTATTTCTTTGTAAATATTTAGAAAGAAGCCTCATAGTGTTTTCTATTTTATCACTATTTTGCTCTTCCTATCCTAAGCTGCTACATTCATTCATCTTTCCTGGATTCCTCTAACTTTCAGGATCAATACAAATAAATTTTAGCATTCTAAACTTTTTATAACCTACCCCTTTCTCCATCTGCCTTTCTAGTCTTCTTACACTTTACTCTGGGTCATATACTCTGATTCAGTGATACTAGCCATCTTACTATTACTCAAATGTGATGCTCCATTCAGTGCCTAACATTTTCTCTGGCTGTCCCCCAATGTCTGGTATGCTCTCCTTCCTCGTCTCCACCTCCTGACTTCCCTGGCTTCCTTCAAGTGCCAAATAAAATACCATCTTCTTCAGGAAACTTCTCCAACCTCCTATTAATTCTAGTGCCTTCTCTCTGTTAATCATTTCATATTTCCTATTCCTGTATATGACTTGTTTGTATATATTTGTCTCCTCCATTAGATTGTGAACTTCTTAAGGGTAAGGACTATTTTTCACTTCTTTTTTGTATCCCATCATTTTTTCTTCTTTGTTATTTATGTTTTTAATTCTGTGCTGAATGCTCAGTTTTCCAATCTAAATTCATTACTAATATTTTTGTTTTATTTTTCATTTGAACCATTATGGAATTTCTTGATGTTATTCTATGACCTCTGGGGAAAAGTTCTTTTTCATTGGTTCATTTTCTTTAATAGTCTATTATTGGGCAAAGCAAGGATTCCCATTATCACCTCTACTCTCTAATATTGTACTAGAAATGCTACCAGTAGCAATAAGAGGAGAAAAAAGAAATTGAAGGAATTAGAATAAGCCATGAGGAAATAAAGACATTATTCTTTGCAGATGATATGATGATATACTTGAAAATCCTAGAGAATCAACCCAAAAAACTAATCAAAATTCACCAACTTTAGCAAAGTCACAGGATATAAATAAACCCACCTAAATCAGTATTTCTGTATTCCAACAAAGTCCAACAGCAAGAAATAAAAAGAAAACTCACATTAAAATAACTGCAAACAATATAAAATGCCTCAGGGTCTTTTGCCAACTAAAATCCAAGAACCATATATGAATATAAGTATAAGATACTTCTCACACAAATAAAGTAAAATCTAAACAATTGAAAAAACATTAATTGCTCATGGTAAGCCAAGTCAAAATAATAAAAATGACAATTCTACCTAAATTAATTTGCCCATACAGTTCCATACAAATCAAACTACTATGTATTGGATATTTTGATTTTAAAATTTGCATCAATATTCAATGGAGAAATTTAAATGTAATTTTTTTCCTGTTTTCTCTCCTTGGTATTAGAACTATATTTGTGTAATAAAAGAAATCTAGTAATACTCTCTTATCATTTTTTTAAAACTTTACATAATTTGGGATTAATCATTCCTTAAATGTTTTTTTTTCTTGCATAGCTTATTCAATTGTTCAATTTCCTTTTCTCAGATAGGGTTCTCTAAATATTCTATTTTCTTCTGATAATCACAACTTAGATTTTTGTAAATAATTCATTTCACTTAGATTATAAATTTAACTGGCAAACAGTTGGGCAAAATAATTTCTAATTGTTTTAATTTTATCTTCATTGGTAGTGCAAGCACACTTTCCATTTTTGATCCTCATAATTCAGTTTTCTTTTTTTTTCTCATCAAATTAACCCATGATTTAATCCTTTTTATTGTTTTTGTTTTCTTATAAAACTAGCTCCTGGTTTTATTAATTTCAATTTTATTCATCTCTTCTTTGATTTTCAGGATATCCCATTTTAGTGTTCAAATGGGGAGTTTTAGTTTGTTCCTTCATTTGTTCATTTAGTTGTATATTCAATTCATTGATCTGTTCTTTTTCTCTTCTATTGATATTATGCATTTAGAGAAAGAAATTTTTCATTATGTACTGTTATTGCTGCATCCCATAAATTTTAGTATGTTGTCTCATAGTTAAAATTCTCTTTAATTAATGTTTCTATGATTTTTATCAATTCTTTAATAATAGATTATTTAATTTCCAATTAATTTTTAATCTATGCTTATGACCCTTTATTAAATGTAATTTTGTATTGCATTATGATCTGAAAAGAGTGCATCTAATATTTTTTGATTTGGTTGTGAGGTTTCTAGATCCTAATACATTGTCAATTTTGGGAAAGGTACTATATACTGCTGAGAAAAAGGTATGGTCACATTCAGTTTTTTCCAGAGGTTCATCATATCGAACTTTTATGATTCCATTAATCTCCTTGAATTCTCATTTATTTTATGATTAGATTTGCCTAGCTCTGAGAGGGAAAGGTTAAGGCCCCAATAGTGTAGTTTTATCATTTCCTCCTAGAATTAACTTAATTTTCCCTATAAGAATGTGGATGCTATACCCTTTGGTGCATATATGTTTAGTATTGACATTACTTCATTGCTTATGGTACCTTATGGCAAGATGTAGTTTCCCTGTATATTTTTTAAATTGGGTCTATTTTTGTTTTTGTTTTATCTAAGATTGTGATTGCTATTACTGCTTTTTTAAATTCAGATCAAGCATTCTGTTGGATTCTGCTCCAGCCCTTACTTTTAAATATGTGTGTTTTTTGGTTACAAGAATGTTTCTTAAAAATAACATATTGTTCAATATTGATTTCTAATCCACTCTGCTCTCCATTTCTATTTTATGAGTGAGTTTATCCCATTTACATTGATGGTTATAATTACATATTATACATTTCCCTCAATCTTGTTTTCTTCTGTTTATCCTTCTCTCTCTTTTTATCCTGTCCCTCCTCAAAAGTTGTTTTGCTTCTGACCAGTCACCCTTAATCTGCCTTCCCTTTCATCACCACCCCCTTTCTCTTCTCCCCTTCCCCACCTACTTCAATGTGAGGTAAGATAGACTTATACTCCATTGAATGTGAATTTATATTCTTCCATCTTTGAACGAATTCAGATAAGAGTAAGATTCAAGAGTTCTCTGACACACACACCCCACTTTCCCCTTCACTATAAAAGCTCTCCCTTGCATGCCTCTTTTATGTGACAATTTTCCCCATTCTTCCTCTTCCTTCTCCCTTTTCCTAGTACATTCCACTTTCCATCCATCCATTTTTTAGATTGTCCCAATATAACTGACTCACCCCCTATGCCCTCTATGTAAAGTCTTTTTCTACCTAATAATGAGTTATTAGAAGTTAAATGTATAATTTTCCCAACTAGGAATATAAACAATTTAACCTTATTGAATCTCTTATGATTTTTCTTTCGTATTTACATTTTATGCTTCTCCTTAGTCTTCAATATGAAAGTCAGATTTTCTATTCATCTCTGGTCCTTTTATCAGGAATACTTGAAAATCTTCTGTTTCATTAAATAGCCATTTTTCCCCTGAATAATTATAAAATTTTACTGAGTAGATTATTCTTGGTCATAATTGCATCTCCTTTGCCTTCTGGACCATCATATTCCAAGCCTTCTTCTCCTTTAACATGGCTATCAAATCTTTTGTGATCATGACTGTGGATTTTTAGTATTTGAATGCTTTCTTTCTGGCTACTTGAAGTATTTTCTCTTTAACTTGGGAGCTTTGGAATTTGGCTATAATATTCCTGGAAACATTCATTTTGGGATCTCTTTCAAGTGATGATGGGTACCAAGATAAACTCAGATGGGTGAATGACTTGAATATAAAGAAGGAAACTATAAGTAAATTAAAATAAACACAGAATAGTATACTCCTCAGATCTCTGGGAAAGGAAAGATTTTAAAACCAAGTAAGAGTTAGAAAAAATTACAAAATGTCAAGTGGTGATGGGTAGATTCTTTTTCATTTCAGTCTTATCTTATTGTTCTAGAATAACAGGACAGTTTTCCTTGACAAATTCTTAAAATACAATATTTAGGCTCTTTCTTTGATCATGGCTTTCAAGTACTCCAATCATCTATTTTCTAGGTTAGTTTTTCGGATATTACACTTTTTCTTTTCTTTTTCATTTTTTTACTTTGTTTTATTTTTCTTTATGTGTCATGGAATCATTAACTTGCACTTGCCCAATTATATTTTTAGTGACTTATTTTCTTCAGTGAGCTTTAGTACCATTTTCCCCCATTTTGCCAATTCTGCTTTTTAAAGTCATTTTCATGAGTGAAATTTTGTATAGTAGGACCTTATTTTAACACAAATTACATATGTGAATTCAGGTACACAAGATTAATTTTTAAAAGGTAGAAAAATATGTAAAATTAAAAAAAACTTAATTACATGCTAAATTCACACCATTTCCCCAAGTGAAGTTAAAGTCTTGCAGCAGTTCACCCAATCATGTTCATTCTCATTATAAAAAGCATAGTGTGAGCATTATATTGTTTTGCACGAAATAGCTCCTACATCTGTCTTTGTCTGGAGTTCTTGCTTGTAATAAGTCATATCTGTCAGAGCAGTGCTTCTCTTTTTTTTTATTAACATGATTTAATTATTATTAATAGATCTAAAGTATAAGAATAGTAATACTCATAGCTCTGATAAGACTAAAAAAGTTGTAAAGTGCCTAGATATATTTGTATAAGAAGTATTTATTAAATTTATAGCCGCGCTCTTTGTGGTGGCAAAAAACTGAAAAACGACGGTATGCCCTTCAATTGGAGAATGGCTGAACAAACTGTGGTATCTGCTAGTGATGGAATACTATAGTGCTCAAAGGAATAATAAACTGGAGGAATTCAATGTGAACTGCAAAGACCTCCAGGAATTGATGCAGAGTGAAAGGAGGAGAGCCAAAAGAACATTGTACACAGAGATGGATACACTGTGGTAAAATAGAATGTAATGGACTTCTGTACTAGCAGCAATACAATGATCCAGGACAATTCTGAGGAATTTATGGAAAAGAACGCTACCCGCATTCAGAGGAAGAACTACAGGAGTGGAAACACAGAAGAAAAGCAACTGCTTGAACACATGGGTTGATGCGGTCATTGGGGGTGTAGACTCAAAACGACCACACAAATGCAACTGTCAATAATATGGAAATCGGTCTTGATCAATGACACATGTTAAAACCAGTGGAAATGTACATCAGCTATGGAAGGTGGAGTAAAGGGGGGGGGGTGAAGGGGAAAGTAAGAACGTGAATCATGTAACCATGGAAAATTTTTCTAAAAAATAAAAATAAAATAAATAATGGTGTTCCCTATTATGTGCAATTTTGCAGGGTCTTGGAGAATATTGGTCATGTAAAATGAGGTCCTGCCATACCTCTTTTTCCATTTGGCCAATTCTGCTTTTGAAGTTGTTATTTTCTTAAATATTTTTTGTGACTCTTTTATCAAGATGTCTTTTTATAATTTTTTGTATCACTCATTTCTTTTACTGTTTTATTGACCACTCTTATTTTATTTTTTAAATAATTTTTATCTCTTCTATGAATTCTTGTTAGGTTTCTGTCACATTTTTTTGAGGCATTACCTATCTTGAACATTATTGTCTTCTTCAGAGTTTGTGTCTTGATCTTCCTTGCTACCATGGTAACTTTTTATGGTCAGGTTCTTTTATTTGTTCATTTTTTCAGACTCTTTTTTTACTTTGAACTTTATGTTAAAATTTCATTCTGTTCCCAGGGTGGGGGTAAAGGGAGAGCACACTGTCTTTTTAAGCTTCAGATTTTTTCACATTGTTTTTGGAGCTAGTTCTGGGAGACTGGAAGTTTTTGGTGCTTCTAAGGCGATGTCATCTGAGGAGGAGTGTCATCATTGTTCTTTTACAAGGGCAGGCTACAGTGCTCCTCAGGGCCTCTGCTTCCTTAGGATAGCAAGTGCTCCTCTCGACCCTGGAATTATGACCTGGAGGTAGAAGTGGGTATAGGCAATGGAATTGCCAAATACTGTCCTGTGCCCAGAGCTAGCACAAGATTCCTCTATAGTCTTTGATCATTCAACCAATTTACTTGCCATCTGATTTGAAACTGTTGCTTTTGTCACCTCCAAATCTCACCTCTGATGTTGGTGTCATGTGGACTGTAGGTGAGAAATTACCCCAAGGTCACAGACTTCTTCTGATCTCCTAAATTGTCTAGGGCTAGAATATCTCACACAAATCTTTTATTGGTTCTGCTACTTCAGAAGTTGATTTGAGGAATTGTTTTAAAGGAGTTGAAATGTTGGGAGAGCTCAGATGCTTCTACTTTATCATCCTTGGCTTCATCCCAGATAAAATTAAAGTTAATTTAATTTAATTTAACTTTAATTTAAAATAATTTAATTAATTCTAATTAAAATTAAAATTTAATAAGATATTTTTTCTTCAAAGACACTTTATTTTCCCAATTACACATTAATAACAATTTTCAACATACTTTTTCTGAAGTTATAAGATCCAAATTGTTTCCCTTCCTCATGTCCCTCCCTTCTCTTGGAGGTGGTAAACAGTTTGATCTGGGTTATACATGTATTATCATGCAAAACATACTTCCATATTGGTCATTGTTGTAAGAGAATTCTCATATAAAGCCCAAACCCCAAAATAAAACCATAAATAAACAAATATGAAAGATGGTATGCTTTGATCTACATCTGACTCCAACAGTTCTTTCTCCAGAGGTGGAGAGCATTCTTTGTCATAACTCCTTTAGAGTCGTTCTGTATCATTGTTCTGCTGAGAAGTAGCCAAGTCTTTCACAGTTGATCAACATACAGTAATGCTCTTATTGTATAGATCAGTGGTTCCCAAACTTTTTTGGTCTACAGCCCCCTTTCCAGAAAAAATATTATTTGGTGCCTCCTGTCACATACTATCACCACCCCCTTACAGTTATTCACGGCCCCCAAATGCACCTGTGACCATCACTGCCCCCTCTGGATTGCTGCAGCACCCACCAGGGGGCGGTGGCACCCACTTTAGAAATCACTGGTATACAATGTTCTCCCACTTCGGCTTATTTTGCTCTTAATCAGTTCATGTAAATCTTTCTAGCTTTTTCTGAAATCATCCTGCTTATCATTTCTTACAGCACAGTAAGTATTCCACCACCACCATATACCACAATTTATCATTCCCCAATCAAGGGACATCCCTTCAATTCTTTTACTTATGGTATCATTCTTTATATCTTAATCATAAAACCATTTTGACCTTAGCTTAGTATAAAGTGTGAGATATTGGTCTATAATTAGTTTCTGTCATACTGTTTTCCAATTTTCCCAGCAGTTTTTGTTAAAATTATGAGTTCTTATCCCAAAAGCTTGGGTATTTGGATTTATCAAACATTAGGTTGCAAAGTTCATCCCTGTATATGGTGTGTCTAATCTATTCCATTGATCAACCATTCTATTTCTTAGCCAGCCCCAGACCAGTGATTACTGCTTTATAGTACAGTTTGAGATCTGATACTGCTAGGACACCTTCCTTCAGATTTTTTTCATTAATTCCTTGATATTCTTGACCTTTTGTTCTTCCAGGTGAATTTTGCTTTTTTTCTAGTTCTATAAAATAGTTATTTGGTAGTTTGGTATGGCACTGAATATTTTGGACTACACATAAGCAATTAATATTTTTCCACTTGTTTAGATCTGACTTAATTTGTATGAAAAGTATTTTGTAATTGTGTTCATATAATTCTTGTGTTTGCCTTGGCAAGTAGATTTCCAGGTGTTTTATATTGTCTAAATTATTATTCTAAATGGAATTTTTCTTTCTATCTCTGCTCAACTTTGTTGGTAATACACAGAAATGCTGATTTTTGTTGGTTTATATTGTATTCTGTAACTTTGCTAAAGTTATTTCCACTGTTTTTTAGTTGATTCTCTAGTATTCTCTAAGTATACCATCATATCATCTGCAAAGAGTGAAAGTTGTTTCCTCATTGCCTACTTTAATTCCTTTCATTTTTTTCTTCTCTTATTGCTAAAGCTAGCATTTCTAGTACAATATTAAATAAAAGTGATGGTAATGAGCATCCTTACTTCATCCCTAATCCTCTGATCAGAACCTCTCTTTAAACAGATGCTTAATTAATTTGGCTTTTAAAAAGAATAAAAAGGGGGCTTCTCAGGCTAAACTATTGCTGTGGACAATGGACTGAGATGCCCACAGCTGGATCTTATATCACAAGCTAGTGAATTTGTATGCACTTGTGTTGGGTTAAGGAGTGGCAAACCTGGTTATGAAGTCAAGTTCTTCTATTTCATAGGGATTGTACTTGTGTCATCTTGTAAATTGAGATTTAGTTACTATATATCTTTTTTTCCTTCAGTTTTTTTGGTGATCCATTTCTCTTCTTACTCTATCTAATGTCTAGTTCTTGGGGTTTAAGAGACCTATTCTCTCAAATTCCATATTATCACCTCACATCTATACACTGATGTCTCATCAACACCTGAAGCTCAACATAAATGGATCTCTTCTTTCTCCTTAAATCCAGCTTTCATCCAAACTTTATCTGTTCTCTTCCAAATGCTCTGATTAACTCAGAATTATCCTCACTCTTCCTTCTCCTTTACCCCTAGATTCAATTAGTTGCTAAGTCACGTGGAATTTACCTCCATAACATCTCATTTATCTATCCTTTTACACAGACCAGAACTATTGTAATAGCTTTTTTTTTTTGGTAATAGTTTTCTAATTAATTTCCCCCTAGTCTCTCCCCTCCTTAATCTACCTTCCATACCAGTACCAAGACATAGGCCTGACCAACATCAAAAGCCTTCTATGACTTCTTAATGCCAATAGCATAAAGTGGAAAACCCCAATTTGGCACTTGGGCTGCTCATGACTTGGCTTACTTAGCCTTATCTCATAATTTCTTCATGTAAAATTAAACTGCAAGTGCGTGTTCTCTCTCTCTCTCTCTCTCTCTCTCTCTCTCACACACACACACACACACACACACACGGAGCACAAGCAGCAGCTAGGGGGTACAGTGGATAGAACTCTTGACCTGAAGTAAGAACTGAGTTCAAATCTAGCCTCAGACTATCTGTATGACCCTGGGCAAGCCACTTAACCTATCTCACTTTCCTCAACTGAAAAATAGAGATAATAAAGGCATCTACTCCCAGGTTTTTTGTGAGGATCAGATCAGTTGGAAACTTTGAAGTGAAAGACATTTTCTGCTTTAGTAGAAAGAACTCTTCTGGTCAGAACTTTTCTCCAAGCAAAAGCTTATTAATAAATGACATGTTCCTGACAGACTTGACTTTTTAAGTGACAGGGGAGTGGATAGAGTCTCAGGCGAAACTCTTTTGGACAATGAAGAGAAATACTTGGAGAGATCCAGAATCACAAGGCAGTGAATTTGTTTACTCTCATGTCATGAGAGAATATTTGTAGAGTTGAGCACAGTGTCTGAATGTTTGTGGCTCTTCGTTTATTTTGGTCCTAATTCTTCATGACCCCATGGGGGACTTTCTAGCAAAAATGCTGAAATGGTTTGCCATTTCTTTCTCAGCTCATTTTATAGATGATGAATCTGAGGCAACCAGGGTTAAGTGATTTGCCTAGGGTCAACACAACTGATATATGAGGCTAGATTTAAACTCATGAAGATAAGTCTTCCTGACTTTAGGACCAGCAGTCTATTCATGGGCCATCTAGATGTTCCCTTCCTCAGTTCCTTCCTCCCTCGTTCCTTCTTTCTCTTCCTCCTTTAGACATCTCATCTCAGACTTCATTTATTTGCATAAGCCATTCTTCAAATTCACTTCCTTCTCATCTCTGCTTTTGAAAGCCCAATCTTCCTTCAAAACTCAGCTCAAATGTTAATTTTAACTCTTCTTGAATAACTTTCCGTTCCCCTAGAATATAAACTCACTGAGAGAAGGATTAGTGTCCCCCATTTCTGGCATTGTTCTTTGAATCAAATAAGAGAAACTTTTAAGTTGGAAACAAATTTACTTTGTACTTCTTTTTCCTCTAAAGCAGACAGATAAAGAGGGTGAGATATTGCTTAGTGTTGAATAGGTTTGGCAAAATTTCTGAAGAACTATCTATTTTTTAAAACCTGTCTGCAAAATGGATGTGAGATATGTTTTGGGTGAAGCCTGTGAACTCATTAATGTTCATCAGCAACTGGCAAGCAAGTCATTAAATTGTTCCTAGGTTGACACTTCTGTTCTCAACCTAATGGTTTATTTAACTGAGAGCTGTTCTCATTAGGTAATTTAGAGTATTAAAAATCCAATTATCCTGAAAGCAAAAACAAACATGAGTATCAGAGCTTGTTGTTAGTGGTACTAACAAGCATTTCACATGCTCAATAAGGATGGCAGCCATCAGTTAAAGAAAGACAGCATTAAGTTGACTACTGAAGTGTGGACAGAGGCACAGTCTACTAAACTGCTGATCACTGATAGTCTTCTTAGGCAAGTTACTTACATTCTTTGGGCCTTTATAAAATGAAGGGACTGAACTAGATATTTTTCTGGCTCTGTGGTTCCTTTAACTATAATACTGTGCCCTTGTTTTCCTCCCAATATTGTTTACATTTTTCCTTTTCTTATAGCATGACTTTAACTTTTTCCTTTTTGGACCCAGGTAATACACAGTTAAGTTTTTTTTCCCAATCTTTCATTTTCAATCTGTATCTGTCTTATTTTCGACTAGACAATAAGTATTTAAGTACTTTTGTAATGCCAGATACTTTTTAAATGTCTTTCTTATACACTACTGAAGGATGGTTTTGATTTCCCTTTATTTTCTTGGATTGTTTATTCCATTTATACTTTAAATTGAAATTATTCATTTTATATTTTTATTTTTCATATACTGCTTTTTTAATCACCTTCTTTTAAGGCAGTACTTTGTCCCTGACAAAGTTTAGCTTGATACGGTTTAGCTTTAGCTTGTACTTCTTTGAGGCAAATATATTTCTTCAGGCCCTCTTTTCTCCTATTTCTGTTTACCTACTCTGGCTCATTTGTTCAATTTTACTTACTTAATTTTTTATTTTGCTATTACTTTTCTCTTTTCTTGCCCAGTTAAATAAATGTTTTGAAATCCTCCCTTCTACTTCTTATTATTAGCAATATTTTTACTATGTCCTGTTCCAAAAAGTTGCCCTTAACTTGTTCTTTTCTCTTTCAGGCAATTCTGTATTTTTTTGTGTGTATGTAATTCATGGACTATGAAATTATGTGGTTTTTCTGTTCCTTAATGAGATGAAAACTTCTGAAATACTAGGCTTGCAGTCTCTTTCCTATTTGTTATTATCTTTGGTAGATTTTACCGAGTCTTCCCTTTCTGAACTCGGTTCCATTCTTATAAATATGAATGTTATGCAAATAAAGTAACCAAAGTATGCATGCCCTTTGATCCAGAGATTCCATTACTAGGATTATTATGCTCCAAGGGGGCCATTGATAATGAAGTCCTTATATCTTTATAACAGCACTTTTTAAGATAACAAAGAAATAAAGGAGATGCTTATTGATTGGAGAATGGCTAAACAAATAATGGTACATTAATGTATTGGAATAGTACTGTTATGAGAAATGACAAGTGTGATGAATAGAGAAGCATGTTAGAGTGAAACTAAGCAAAGCCAAGAAGACAATATACATACTGACTATACCAAAAAAAAAATCAAAAATAAACATTATAAAATCATAAGGACTAAGCATGGCTTGAAAGAAGAATGAAGACATTCCCACTCTATCCTTTTGCAGAGGTAGAACCCACAAGTCTTGCACATTGCACATTTTCAGATTTTTTCAATGTATTTAACAATTACTTTTTTATTTTTACTTAACCCATGTTTTGCCTTAAAAATACTATTTGTTGGTTCCCAGGGAGGGCGAATGCTAAGGGAAAACTATGACAATATATTTTTTAAAAAGACATCAACAAAAGCATGTTAAAGAAACTTTGAGAGAAGCAATGTCAGATGGAAGCAGCCACAGATGACTGGATTTAGTCTTTGGACAAAACCAATCCCTGTCTTTACCATGATCGTTCTCAAAGACCCATTTCATCCCATCTCTGACTTTGTTTTTCCCATTACTTCGACTACCAACTATCTCTAGACTTAATTTTTCCCTTCTCTTGGTGTAGAATGCTGTCCATGAAGGAATACTCTCAGAAAGATATCTTCTCAATGCACGAACACTCCCCACATGAAGCCCTCTACAAAATTCCTATCTTCTATCAGTCATACCTCTTTCCCCATGGGATTGCTCTTCAGCAACACTCCCTCCTCCCACTTAAAGAAATACTCTGTCCCAGTCTATCTTTTTCCATTTCTCACAGTGCACCCCAACTCTTGTCAAGTTACTACAAGAAGCACCATCACTGTTCAATCACAGACTTGGCAGGGATCAGATTTAATCCATGGTATATCATCAACGCCTTCCCCTTCTCCTGTTTCTTTACATTCTTTTTTAATCTTTTGTTCCTTGGATCTTTTTATCATTTGATTATCCCTATTTTTACTCTTCTACCCTAAAGATCTAGTTATGTGAATTTCTCCCTATGCAATAATAGCTTCTAAAAATGAAATTGTTAATTGCATCAATTTCTTTTTTGGATAAACTTATTTACCTTTATTCTACTTCTTTTGTTTACAAATTGAATAGTAAACACTCACCTGAGTTTTTAAAAATAGAAATATCTCAAATCCTTCACTTATTTTGATCACCCATTTATGGAATGTCATTTTGGGTTACAGGTTAGTTTAGTTTAGTTTTGTTTGGCATATGTTACTCCTTTCTCTCTGGCTATTTCTGGTAAAAGTGGAATAGAGCCAAGATACTTGAATTTCCTTTCCATCGTATTTAACAGTCATTCTTAGGTTGCTTGCAAATTTTGCTCATCACTGAAAGTGTCAACTTAACCACAACATACTTTGAAATTTGATGCAGTTTCCTCTGGTGGTGAGTGTGGATTCTCTCAAGTGATGCATTTTCATTATGTTAGTGGCACTAACAAGCATTTAACATGCTAATAGCCCTCAATGAGGATGGCAGCCATCAGTTAAATAAAGAGACCATTAAGTCAACTATCGAAGTATGAACACAGGCACAATCTACTAAGTTGTTGATAATTGATAGATATTAGCCTCCTTTGGCCTCAATTTATTCATCTGTAAAATGAGGGGATTCGACTAGATAGTCTAAGTTTCTTTCCAGTCCTAACATTCTAATTCAGAGGTTCTGAGAGGAAATCTGCTACTCTGTCCTTCAATCAAGAGTCCCAGAGGCAAAGGGTACCAATGATGTGTATTTCAGGGTTGATGTGGTCTTGCAGGTGTACAGGTGATGAAGTTTTGGGGGGCATTACAGAGAATCTCAAGGACTACAAGAAAGTGAGAAATGGACACATACACACCCCATTTCTTATATTATTCCTTGCATTATGATAATCATATTTTAAACAATTTTCATGGTGTCCTATAAAACCTATGATTTTTATGTTTTTTCTGCATAGTTTGTCTTCAAGGTCAATTGCCTTTTTCTTCTCTTCTGTCAAATTTTTCTTTGGTTTTCATGTTCCAAATCTGTTAATTTCTCTTTCATAGATTCTATTTTGTTGTCAATTTTTCTTTTCTAACTACAATTTAGAATTCATCCTAATGTCTATGAATTTCATTTAAAAATATTCTGGAATTACCATGAGGCTAATAATAACTGGGAATCTGTATTATCAAGCAAAAATGATTCAGTTTACATCTCACTATATTTGTGATGGCACTATACAGGAAAAGAGAGGATAATTGATAGGATTAAGCAACTGACTAGATGTAGAATGGAGAAGAATCACATGATGTTCAGGTTTCAATCCTGGGATTGTTACCAATCATTCAATAAACATTTCAATGTGTAGACAGAAAACTAAATACAATAATATTTCCAGAGAAAAAACAATAGCGACTATGATATCAGGCTAAGCTGGATCCCAATGAATTAGCACTTGAGCTGAGCCAAGAATTTGACAAGGCAAGTAATGAAAAGAATATGAATGTGTGAATACCAAAAAGAATTTTTCTTTTATCTTAAAGGAAAGAGGGAGCTTCTTAAGCAGAGGATTAGCATACACCATAAGACCCGAGCTTTAGAAATACCAACTGGACAACTACATGAAGAGTAGGTTCAAAAAAGAACTTAAGTAGTCTAGGGAAGAGGTTTAAGGCTTGAACTAGAGTAGCAGCTATTTAACTGAAAAGATAGATGTGAACTATAATATGGAGATAGAGTCAATACCTTGGCAACTGATTGGATAAAAGATCACAGTTCATATGAGGAATGGAAAATAAAAAAGGAAAACAAGAGGATGCTTTCAATATTGTGAGCCTTAGTGATTAGAAGGTTGGTGGTATCCTCAAGAAAAAATGTGGGACTTAGGGAATGGAAAGAAAGAATAAAACCTCCTTTGGATGTGTTGAATTTGAGTTATGCTTATTATACATGCAAGTGGTAATGAGGGACTGGAATTCCAGAATAGATTGGGCCTGAATCTATTGATCTAAGAGCTATTTATCACCAAGATAGTACAGTGAAAGAGCCCAGGGGATACCATATTTAGAGGGTGGAACCAAACTGATGATCTCACAAAGGAGACTAAGAAGCATCAGCCAGATAGAACTTTGTCTTACTTCTCTGAGGTACTCTACTTCTTAACTGATTTTCAATTTTCTTTCCTTAATTCACTGAGACAGCATGGCATAGTGGAAAGTCAGCAAGAAGTATTTAGGGTTCACTTCTTGCCTCTGTCTTATAGTCTTTATAACCCTGAGCAACCTCTGTGCTAAGGTGAAGAGATCTCTACATAAGAAACCTTACCTGAGAGTGGCCCATACCAAATGTCCAGTCTCTATCTCTATCCTATTGACCTCATTATTCAAAGTTTAAGGAAAGAGTCTTTTACTATAGCATGTCCATACTGTTTGCTTTTATTTTGGCTTCAGGAGTTAGGCTTATTAGCATTTCCAAAATGTGTGTAAGAATGTATAGTAACTCTACCTATTTAGTTTGATAGAACCTAAATCTATCTATCTAAACAATTAAAGAACTGAAGATAAACTGATGGTATTTCTTCTATTAAAACGTCTTTTTTAATTAAAATTAGGTGTGTACATTTACGGATTGTTTCTAGATGGAGCATCCTGGAATCGGAACATCAAGAAATTAGCAGAATCTTATCCCAAAATCCTGTATGATACAGTTCCTGTGGTCAGTATTTTTCTATGAACACTCATATGAATTTTATGAGAGAATATGAAATGCTTTACTCTTAATGTCAAGACGCTTATTAATAATACCATAATGTAGCTTTTGCCTCCAAATGGCTCAAAAAGGAAGGGTTTCCTAAAATATTTTTAAGCAATAAATCTGGCTTAAGTCTTTGAAGTAGATGATTTCCTTGGATATGTTATGTTCTGGTCAAGGAAAAAACAGGCTCATTTCTTTAGGCAGTAAGTAAGCCTTATAATAAACAGCAGCTCCTTGAGAAAATGACAGTTGGGCTGTATACCTTTTTGGGTCTGTTCATACTAGACTTAAATTTGTTTCCATTCTGAAGATTCATCCCCAAATCAGGTCAAAGATATAGGGTAGGGAAGACTCCCACCCATGTTCAAGTCTTGACTTTTGTGGAATCCTACAACATATACTGAAAATCAAAAGAAGTATGTTTTATTAAAGGATGAAACTAATTAACAAGATTTCTGAAAATGACAGAAAACTTTTGTTACTCTATCAGAAGAAATGGTCAATTTAAAATTGTTGCCACCTATTTGTAGACACTATACATCTAGGGATAACAAACTTTCTTTTCTCCCAATTCCTTACAGATGTGGCTGAAGCCTTGTAAGCGGTCAGAAATACCAGAACGGCCTAGTTACATTGCCCCCGTCTATAAAACAAGTGAGCGGAGAGGAACATTATCAACTACTGGCCATTCTACTAACTTTGTGATTGCAATGATTTTGCCTTCAGATAAACCTCCAGAACACTGGATTGGAAGGGGTGTGGCACTGCTTTGTCAGCTTAGTTCATAGCCTTAAAAGTTACATTTTACTGTAGATATAACCTTTTCTCTCCACATTGGGTTGAGAATAAGTATACTTTTTAAACTAACCTTTTTTAAATTTTAAATAATTGACTAGATTTATGAGATTGTGAACATATTTATATAGCCAACAAAATATTTTTAACTCGTACAATAGCTGCATTTAAAGAAAATGTTTGAAATAAAAGAAACTAAACAATTTATTTGCTCTTTTGAATAACTTTATTTTGGGGGAGTTCCTTATGCATTAGGAACATACATAAAATGAACACACCACTGTTGACAAACAAAAACCATATTTAATCATTTCCAGCTTTAAAAATTTTTTAAAGTGATTTAGTTATAAAGTTTAGATATCTCAGCAAGTATCACCTTGCAGGACCATCATCACATTTAAACCATAGAATCATTGTTAATGGAAAAAACCTCACACCGCATCTAGTTAACTACAGTATTTCTAAGCATAATCACAGCTGATTGAGTGCAATGTGATCTACATCAAAATTCATATGGATGTCACACAGTGACAGCATTGTAACAAGTAACATTAATGACTTCCAACATATAGAAGTTGAATCAAACCGTTCAAGCTGAATGGAATGTTGGAGCCAAAGAGAGAAATGTAGTGGAATTCCGATTGTCTAATAGGACTTAAAACTGTACATTAGAATGGTCTGGAACCAAATACTGGTGGGAACCTAAATAAAGACCAGAAGCAACAGATACATTGCTCTTCATAAAAGGTTGGAAAAACTTCTAGCAAATGAGGACAGTTATTTCATTCTTGAGAAAAATGTAAAGCTAAACATGAACAAACTCATTTGTTTTAAAATCAGCCATTTAAGGCAAGGTTGTATTCAGCTGTTGAATTTCATAAAATGGTTCTTTAACAAAGTAAATGTAAATGCTGGAATGCAGAATTAATGTCAAAACAAAAATCTTAGTTCTGAGAGACACTTGAATCACTTGGAGTTGGCATCACGTTTCCTCTAGACGGTCCCAAGAACCAAGCAATAAGTTGAGATTCTTCTAATTAAATGTCCAATGCTGTGAAGAGTATTCCCACTGTCCAAGTGCAGAAGCCCAATTTGTGGCAATGAGAGTTTGCTGCTATAGCCAGAGCTCTTTTATCAAACTAAAACCTAACTCAGAATAACAACAACACAGACGCCCCCCTACCCACTGCTCAAAGCATTAAGAACAAATACTGGCAGGCACCTAATAATACCTAAGTATATATGCTGTTCTCCTCAAAAAAAAAATTAAAATTAAAAACTTTTTAAAAAAATTAAAAGGGCAAAAGGAATGGGGACAGGAGAAGAATGAAAAAAAGGAAGGGAAGACTAAAATAGAAAAATTTCAAAAATGGAATGGAAAGAGTTTGGCTCTTATTAAGGTATTAGAATAATAAGATTTTAGAAGCAGCTAAACTGGTTGCCAAGCAGATGAAGACAAAACTGGCTGCACAGAGTTTGAATATAGCTTACCTGGCATACATAGAAATGAAGACTGTAGCACACGTCAACAGAAGGCTACATGCTTATGACCAGCACTGAGGGTCATCAGGTCAAAATGTAGGATGATAAACATGGCTTGCACTTCTCACAAATCATTCACAATTACAGGAGACCTAAAAAAGTAATCAGGCACACATAGTGTCTTCTCTTGGCATGAAAAAGTAAAACTGATTTTTACTAGGAAAGGCCTCTGACAATTTCATGTATCCTCCAAATCAAACCTACTTGGTTCCATGAAAGCCATTGAAATGGACTCCTATGCTTATATTAACTCTTTGAATAACCATTACTTTTTAATGCACAAATCCTGAATACTGGTTTTCTGGCACAGCCACGGTTTAATGCAACTGGCTCAAATGCCATTGTTTTTAAAGTAATACATTCAGAACTACAACACAGCTTCCCATACAGGTCACTAACAACGCAGGCAACATGAAAACCTGTATTTGGACCATGCTTGAGGGGGGTGGTACATTATTTCTTTGATTTTTTTTTTAGGGCACTGCTATGAAAAATGAAAGAAAAAAATGTTTACCTTGTCCCAAAAATAACCACACTATTAATACTAAGAACCATTAGGAATCTTTCATTAAACCAGAGTTCACACAAACATACAATCACTATTTCTCAGTAGTTTAGGCTGCAAGTGAAACCACTATGCAAATATATACAAAAATAGTAACTCTATGGACACAAGAATCAGGGCTTGCCCCCACACTAAATACAAACTCAAATGCAGCCTGAATCTTCCTACTAGTTCCTACAAGCTAACATCAAATCTAATAATTTTTATGCTATTAAAAAGTTGTATCAAGTTGATCCCTATTACCATACAGTTATATGTAGCTGAACTACAAGCCCCAGTATACTATAATTATGTTTGCTCAGAATGAACAAAAAAGGTGTGCCCAGCATTCAAGTCCATTTAAAATCTTTCTATGTTAGCAAGGATTTGGTTCAAATTCTAGTTCTCAGGGCAAATCACAAACAAGTCTGAGCAGCCCTAATAGTGTTCTTAGGAATTCTAACCAGAAAAGGTTTTAGAGCATCTTCATCAAACCTATACAAATATCGGTCCATAGAGTCCCATTTTTTTCCTTATTTTATCATTTGTCCTTTTAAAGACCAGTTGTCACTCAGGAAAAATAAGCATGAGCTCCGCTGTCTTTCATGGTTATATACAAATTTATGAAACTTGTAAGTAGTGCAAGCCACAGTCTTTCTCAGGGAGAGCATTGTGCATACAGTACAATGGGGCAGGTGCAAAGCCATATAGCAATGTCATTGTGGCCGACAGTGATTACTGGGAATGGTCAGAACTGGATGTCAAACACAATTTTATCTTCATAGAGGGCAATCACCAGCATGATGGCAAACCCAAAAAGTAATCCAAAATTCTGAAGGATAAATTGCCCCACAGGACAATAGCCATGTTCTTCATTGTCACCATCACCATGCAGCATTTCTGGAAGCTGAAAAAGAAAAACATTCTTAAAAAACAATTTTGGTTTAGTCCAGTCATTTTGTTAAATGTTTTCTAGTATCTTATATGTTGATAAGAGAGGTAAGCATAGGGGATAGGGACAACCTTGAATTTAGAGAAATCTGTTTTCAGGTCTTGCCTCCAACACATGCCACTCAACCTCTTACTGTTCCACACAACTCAATAAGCTACAGAAAAGTGTCTATCTGTATTGGGAAATGGAGTTTTTTAATTGGGAGCTTGGCTACAGAAATTAAGTCTAATCTCATCTGATTTTAAAACCACAATTAAGCGGTATACCCCACTTTCCACAGAATATACAACTCTTGGAAGTGATATGTAAATCACAAGAAAGCAAGCCGACAGCAAACATTTATTTAAAACAAAACTGAGCCTTCAAATGGTCTCCTGTCAGTCTACATTCAGCTTATTTTTCTATACTGTTTACATTTCTGGATAGATGTCTATTTAATTGAGAATTCAAGTTTTTAAAAAATGAACTCAGGGGCAGCTGGGTAGCTCAGTGGATTGAGAGCCAGGCCTAGAGACAGGAGGTCCTAGGTTCAAATCTGGCCTCAGATACTTCCCAGCTGTGTGACCCTGGGCAAGTCACTTGACCCTCATTGCCTAGCCCTTACCACTCTTCTGCCTTAGAACCAATACTCAGTATTGACTCTAAGACAGAACGTAAGGATTTAAAAAAAAAAAAAGAAAAAAATTAAGAAAAAATGAACTCACAGTCATTGAAAATGAGCCTGAATTATGTTTGATAGACGTTATTTCCTAAGGCAGCAAAGCTAACAAATAGATCTTAAAACTGAGCTCTGAGAGGATCGAAACCATATATATACATGTCTCAATACATAGTAAGTGCTTATGTCTGAATTGATTAATTAAAAACCTTTTTATTTTTTTAAACAAAATGAGTTATGTTATCACTCAGTTACCAGAAAACACTGGATTACTTTAGTGTTCTGATTAATAAAGGTTTTACTAACTTACTTGTGCCAAGTCTCTCTACCTGTCATTCTCATATAGATCACCTTGACCACTGAAAGAGACTTCTCACTGACATCGACAAGCACTTCAACTATAACTTTTTGAGGACACAGAGATCTTATGCTTTTTGTTGACAGGGCTACAACTCATAAGAAAAATAAAGTAAATCTGGTTTTTTTTTAAACAGGTTTAAGACATTATCCTTTTTTCTATATGTAATTCCAAATACACAAGATAATGCAGAATGGACAAACTGACAACCAAAGGACAGAGTATGCCATTAAGGTCCTCATCAACTGGCAGTAGCTATGTTATTGTTATTAGTACTGTAATAACTACTATAATAACAGTAGCTAACATGGTGTTTTGTAAACTTAGATAATGTATAATAACAACAGTAACTAATAGGAGGGCTTGCAAGTTTATATACTGATCTATAGAATAATGGTCTGTACACACTTTACATATATTATCTGATTTGATCTCCACTAATGAGGTAAGTGCTATTGGGAAACTGTAGCTGAGAGGTTAAATGCACTTCTCAATGCCTCACCTTTAGAATTCCTAATCTCCTTTCAAGACTCAGCTTAGGTGCAGTAATCCATGAAGACTTTCTTGATTTCTTAAATTGTTAGGATTCTCTTCTTCTTCCAAATTACCTAGAATTTGGTTATCTATGTGCATGTTATACCCTTCCTCTCATCCTACAGAATTTAAGGTCTTTGTTTTTGTCTTTATAAACCCAGTATACCTTATTTGCATATAGTAGGAAATAAATGCTGAATTGCAGAATTTCTTAACCAATATTGAATATAATAAGAAAACTATTATTCGATTTGTAATGAACACTTCTGCTAAGATGTCTAGTACACGTTAATGTAGTGAAAAGTGAGGCAGGAATAGTGATATCAAAGGAAATTTGGACAGACAACAAGTATCGACACAGAATTAAATCTATGATATATTATTAATGCAATCCTTTGGCTCCGAGATTTTACTGTTAAGAAGGGAGATTTTTTTGCTTTTTTAAATCAGCTGACTAAAATTAATTATATAAACATCCTTTAAAGTAAATGGGCCTATATTATGAATGAATAAAAACTCTAGTATTTGATATTAACAGATGAAACTAATTTCAGTGTTAAATTTAAGAACATTGACAATATTTCTTGCTTATTTGGTGTTCTAGAACTTATATCATTTTAGAATGAGAATGATCACATCCTACTGGTAGAAAAGGAAACAAATTTCTAATTTATTTTGGAAAGAGTAAATATAGTACAACACACAGAACAATTTGTGGTTCAACAAATACTAAATCAAGAGAATGGTTGATATGGGGATATATTACCTTTTTTTAAAAAATAAACTTTAACTTTCCCAGATTATATGTCAACATAATTTTCAATATTCATTTTCTGATATTTGGCAATCAATGTTCTATCCCATTCCTCCCCCAATATATTAACTCAAGCTAGAATTATAATTCAATGATATCCCAAATGTTTTTAAACCAACACACATTGGAAGACTCATCACACTATGCCCAGTAAGTCCACGTAACAGTCTATATTATGTAGTACATCTTGTCTGCCTTGATTCCCATTCAAAAACATTGTCAATTCAGACAAAAACTTTATAAAAGTGACTGCAGCAGAAGCATCTAAATCAGTTGGAGTCACAATCATTGTCAATGAAGATTTTATTCATTGTAAGATTGGTTGGGTTGCATTTACTTTCTGTCACGACTGTATGTTACCATGTGAAAGAGGAGTCTGAAATCACAGACCCAGTTACCCAGAAACTTATTTCTTGCTCACAGTATAACAAAAATGTTTTCTTTTTTTCACAGCCAAACTTACACATAGTAAGAAGGTGCTAAAATGTTTTCTGTAGTATGGCTCTAGATTCTTCCTAATCATGCTTTCAGTAAACTGCTGATTACACTCTGTGTGAGAAAAATGCTTTATCTTACTATGGGCAATGAAAACACAAAATTAAGTCTTACCATATCCACCAAGGCTACGTAGAGAAACATGCCTGCAGTAATGGCAAAGATCCAGAGGGTGATGTTATTGGCATATTGACCCACAGCTGTGCCAATAAGCATACCTATATAAGCCATCATGGCAGAGAGAAGGTTGTACACAATAGCTTGTTTTACTGTCATACCAGCTTTAAGGAGGACTGCAAAATCACCTATAATTAAAGCAAAATGAATGCATTTCAAATACAGCTGATTGAATTAACGTATATACTTCCCCTTGTTTACATTATTCTAATTCAAGTTAAACCACTTATAAAGACAGAAAGCTCAAATAAATATCTTTATCTATAAAATAATGAGACTGATGTTTTAAAACTGCCATTTTGACTACAGGTGAAGATCATAAGAAATAGACATATTAAGAAAGATTGCAGAAATCCATTATACTAAATGAACTATCAATATCTTTGGCTGAATTCTTATCTAGGGATGTTGGACACTACTTTTTTGCAAAGTTTTTAGACGGAGAAATGACAACTTTCACAGGAATCTTCTTTAGATAGGGAAGAAGGCGGGAAAGAAGGAAACAAGTTTTTATTAAGCACCTACTATGTGCTAGGCACCATGCTAAGTACTTTATAAATATTACCTTCTTTGCTCCTGACAACAACCCTGAAAAATAGGAGCTATTATCTCAATTTTACAGCTAAGGAAACTGAAGCCAGAGGCTAAATGACTTCAAAGTGGAACTAAGATCTTTCTGACTCCATGCCCAGCACTCTATCTGCTAACCAGAGCTGACTCTCTCATAATACAGTGGCCACACCTAGGACAATGAATAGCTGAACAAGGAATCAAACTGTGAGAAAGATTCTATTTCCAGTAATGCTAAGAAAAAGAAATAGCAGTCCCCCAGCCTTTATGGAAACAGCATATTGGCTCACTCCATATGATGAGAATCTGGCTCACAAGGACCCAGGCTAGACATTCCATATACCCCCATGTCCTTAATCCCTGGAGAGTTTCACCCCAGAAGTACAAGCCCATATCAGAAAAAAGAAGAAAAGTCAGTTAAGACACAAAGGGTATAAAAAGCCCCAGGAACTTTCATGGACAGGCTGGGTCCCATGACAGGAGCAGAGCTCAGCAGTAAGTGACTTTAAGACAAAGGGAAGGCAGAACCCACTGACAGGCAACTGGCAACTGGCCAGGAAGTCATCACATCAGGGGAAATATATACATAAACACATACACACATATACATACACACATATATACAGTTAACTTCAAAAGTTAAATGTTCATATGCTGTATTATGGAGATGTCAGTTTCAAAAACAAAGAACAAGACTGAAATCCATGGATTCTTACCCACACTTCATGTGTTGTATAAGGATGATATTAGAAAATAAGTATTTTTTTATTAGTTTAAAGATAAGTAGAGAAGCTGGCTTGAGGAAGAATTGGGAGTTTCAAATAGAGCTGAGAGAGAGGGTTAATTTCAACTGGTGGCAGTTATAACCTTTATTCTATGACAGTTACACTCTCTGGGTGTGACATTCCAGTGTGGGCTTCTGGCAGTTAACAGAGACACACGCAGGTTTTTTTCCTCTCTCAGGGCTAGAGAAGGTAACATCTTTGCCTCTATCTCTGTCTGAGTGAAAAAGACTTGAAGGAGTGGAGTGTTTTCTTTTTCAACTTGGGAAACACTATTCATTTATCTGTTACTGTTAATAGATTGGTTAAACTCTGAAAAGACCAAACATAACCTGGTCTTTGGTTTGGACTCTGTTAAGGCTTAGAGTCCTAACTTGATTCTTGTGGAGACTCAACCAGCTAGCCTTGGTTATCTTCATAATTTAAAGGCGAAGTTAAGAGTTATAGTGGTTATCTTTATTTAGAATAGTATAAATTTGTTTAGTTAGATCAGGGAGGATTAGCATAGCCTGTGAAACCAACCCACAAACAGAATTAGAAAATTAAATCATAAAGAAATACACTGTTTCCTCATGACTGTTATCTGACTTAGATTGTTTAAAGATTAATAAAGCTTGACATATGAATATAACTTGAGGGTAAAGGGAAAGAAATGGATCAGCTTTCTTAAAAACTTCATTGCCACAGAAAATTAGGAGACGCTTCATATCTAAAAAGTTTCTGGGATAAGTTAGGTTAGAATGAAGAAATAGGTGTATTATTCAAAAAAGAATTAGTTGTGTCAAAAATTAACCATTCTCTCTGCCTTATATTTTTTAGCTAGTTAAATGGGGAACACACACCAAATTAGATAAATATACTGCTACTAGAAGTAATTTTTTTAAAAATTTTTTTTAAACCCCTGTATTTTGGTGTATTGTCTCATAGGTGGAAGATTGGTAAGGGTGGGCAATGGGAGTCAAGTGCCTTGCCCAGGGTCACACAGCTGGGAAGTGGCTGAGGCCGGGTTTGAACCCAGGACCTCCTATCTCTAGGCCTGACTCTCACTCCACTGAGCTACCCAGCTGCCCCCAGTAATTTTTTTTTAAAGCCTAAGAGCTAATATTGAAACATAAGAGTTTTAGAACTGGAAGAGAACCTAGAGATAATCTAGTTTACATCTTCCTAATTTATAGAGAAAGAAACCAAGGGAGAGTAGTAGGGTGATTTCTCAAAGTCACAAAGCCAATTACTGGATTCAAAACCAGTCTCCCTGAATCCAAATAAGGTGCAATCCTATTACCCTCACTAGTTTTATACTGAGAAGTCAATTGTATAAACCGCTGAATCTTGAAATATAATTGGCTTGGCAGAGCCTCTTCACTCTTCCTTGTTATTGGAAGAGAAGAAAATCATCCAACCTAGGGGAAAAGGTAGGACAGACTCAATTGTCCAACAAGAGCTCTAATGGTTTATATGCATTTCAAAGCAAGTAAAAGGCATCCACAATTTCTACTCCCTAGTAGCAATAGTCTAAATCTAATAGAAAATAGTTTTCTAATATACATATTAAATGAATTCCAAACCAAATGAAAGCTACATCATGAATTTGTTTTAAAGAAGCTAATTACCTAATTCATGGGGAAGTTCATGGCAAAAAACCGCAATAGAAGTACTAATGCCTCCAGTCAATCCAGCACTAAAAGCTGCTCCTGTTAAAAAAAAAAAAAGGGGGGGGGGGGTTGGGAAGAGAAAAGATACTTTTATTGTTTTGTCATTAACAAGACTAGACAGTGTGCATCTTTTCCCTGACCTAAAATGAATGTCCACCACACCAATGACTTGACTATATTTCTTAAAAGCTGCATTCTGTGGACATAACAGTGAATTAGGATGACAGCATTCACAAAAGAGAGTCACATTTGCCTATGAGTCAGCAATGCAAAGCACTCATCAAAATACTAAGTCATCTACTGCCAAGACCTTCTGATTCAATGAAGCTCTGGAATGGCCAATCACTAGCAGTTTAACCTCTCTTGACACTTTAGTCTAACATTCAGTTTTAGCATTTAACTCATATATTAAGTGGCAAATACACAGAATAGGAAAAAGGTTTTTCATGAGAAAGAAAAAAACAAAACATCACAAAAATGATACACATCATGCTAACAGATGAAGCATAAATGATTTCATCAGTGTGACCTTTCTACCCAATTAAGATCCAACCTTGGGGCAGCTAGTTAACAAGGTGAATAGATCCCAGGCCAGGAGTCAAAAGGACCTGGGTTTAAATCTAGTCTCAGATACATCCTAGCACTGTGACCCTAGAGAATCCCTTAACCCAAATGCCTAGCCCTCATCACCACTCTTCTGCCTTGGAAATAACAATTAGTATCAATTCTAAGATGGAAGGTATGGGTCTAAGAAAAGATTCAATTATCTATGTGCTTAGAGAGGTTGTGGCATGCCCAAGGTCGCAAAAATTTTGCGATCAGAAAGTGTCATAAAGTAGAATTTGGACCAGAACCAGGTCCTTTTTGACTCAAGTTTTAAAATTTATCCACTGCTACGCCATACTACCTCTTATTTTCATTTAGTACATAAAAGACAGAATAAGAAAAGAAGAAATTCATTGAAGAGATTATTGACAACAAATAAAAATGTTTTTAAATCCTCAAGTCCATGCTAACTTACCTATTGCTAAGCCATCACTGAAGTTGTGGATGCCATCCCCCATGATTACCATCCAGGCTATATTAGCTATTCCAGTTTCCTTTAGATCTGACCCAGAATGGCAAGGTCCATGTGAATGATGAGAATGTTTGTGGTGCCACTGATGATTGTGCTTCCTCAGCACAGTTTTGCTTTCCTCGTGGTTGTTATGTGCCGCACAATGAAGATCATGCTCATGAACTGCAATTACACCATCACCATGAGAATGGTCCATAATTTTTTCTTCTTCTATACAAACATAGTGCTTAGGAGGGGATTCTGGCTGGCCTTCCAACTCTGTTAGTTCAGTTTCATTAAGTCGATCTTCAGACACAACTGAATCATCAGTTCCTACATTTGGAGTTAAAATTTAAAAAAAATTAAAACTTTAAAAAAGTATATATGAATAAGTACATTATAAATTTATGTGTATGGCTATAAATAATTCAATGAATATGAAATTGTTAAAGCTCACCCAGATACCATATTAAAAAGATGATAATATCCTATATGAAAGCTTATTTCTTATGTTAAAATATTACCCAAGGATTCTATGTTCATTCAATCTACTATGACGATATTTTGATGTACAGGATCTAATTCACACAATTGATTGGGATTTTTAATTAGTGATATCAGAATCTTTTAGGATCTAAAAAAAATGTTAGTGGAATGATTAAACCCTTAAAATAACACAGAAAAAAGAGGGGGATAGAGGAAGTTGCCCAAAAACATTCTAAAACAGATTATAGAATTGGAGGGAAAAAAAGTTTTCCATGTAAAAATCAAAAGGGAAACAATTAACAAATGACTATTCACAGAGATCCTGGGTAACAAAAGGATGGGAAAAAATACATTCCCAAAGTTTGGAGAATGGCTAAACAGATCATAATATACAAATGTAATGAAATTTTTGCTCTCCTACAAGAAATACGTATGAAGAATTTAATATAAGAAATTTATGAATTGATGTGGCAGGTTGAGAAGTATTTTCTGTCAAAACAAAATATATCAGGGGGCAGCTGGGTAGCTCAGTGGATTGAGAGCCAGGCCTAGAGACAGGAGGTCCTAGGTTCAAATCCGGCCTCAGATACTTCCCAGCTGTGTGACCCTGGGCAAGTCACTTGACCCCCATTGCCTACCCTTACCAATCTTCCACCTATAAGTCAATACACAGAAGTTAAGGGTTTAAAATTTAAAATAAATAAATAAATGAATGAATGAATGAATGAATATATATATATCAATCAGTAACTTTTTTCAATTTAAATTCATAGTAGCCCAAAATCAGAAATATAAGGAAACTTATGTTGCTTGATAGCTAAATAAATTATGGCAAATTAATAAAATGGAATATGTTTGCACCATTAGACTCAGAAGAAACTAGGAACTCTATGAAGTAAGTGTAACTAGAAGAATAATTTATACAATAATAACAATAATGTAGAGAAAAATAACTTTGAAAGACTTTGGACCATCTGACTCTCTAGAGAACATGCCATTGCCAAAGAGATAGATTTTCAGGTATAGGTAATTTCAAAACATGTTTTCCTGGACTTTATATGCTTAAAATGAGGGATTTTTATTTCTCTTTTTTGTTTGTTCAAAAGGGAGTTGGGGTCACAGTGGGAAGGACAGATCATAAATACATGTAAAAATGTGTATTTTAAAAATAAATGCAAAATGAAGATATTGGTTAAAATTAGAAACTATAGTTATGTGGAAAAAAAAGTTTTGAGAAGTATATAAGAATATGAGAGAACACTACATGTTAACAAAGATGGGAGTTTTACAGACAATATTGCAGATAAGAACATCTCTTATATAATCAAAACTCAAGCTAGAATCTCAGACAAAAACTTGTTCAACATAAAGACCACAATAGCAGATACAATATTTAATTTTTTACACTTAGCATTCTTCATTCAATTTTAAGATTAGGGCTTTGAGGTCTACCTGCAAGGGGCTTGAGCTGAAGCCAATCAGCATCTGGGGTATTATTTAATTTGTGGTCCGAAAGCTTCCTTCCAATAGCTGACTCTTCTGCTTTCTGCTTCATAAACCACTTTTGTTTCCCCTGCAATAAAAATGAGATTAAAATCACAAGATTCTATAGCCTATCAGAAAGCTCTAGTGATGAAAAGTTTTCCCCTGCCCCTTCTGGTGAACCAAAATTCATCTCCCTGAAACGTTTACCCATTGACTCTGACTCTCTGATGCAATAAAACAAATCTCTCAGATTATACATAACTTTCATTCAAATGGATACTTATTCACATCAGTGTGTATGTGCATATGTATGCACGCATGTGCACACACGCACCCTAATAAAGTCTTCAAATTAAGTATATATATTTTTGCATCCACTAATTCATTTAAAAATATTCATTTTTGAATTTATGAACTCCTGCTACATACATGTCATTATACTGGACATGTTGGCACAAGGAATACATGGTCCCTACTCTCATTCAGTATTTTTTAAAAATTCTTGTACTTTCTGTCTTAAAATCAACACCACTACTAAAAGGTTTTAGGACAAGAAAAACATGACCAAAGACTCCTCTAGACTGCAGCAAGGAAAGAATACTGTAAACTAATCTAGGCCAAAAAAAGTCATAAGAGCCCAGTAATCAGATTGGGATAACAGGAATGGAGAGAAGGGTAAAGATTCCAGAGACATTATAAAAAGTGAAGCTAGAAAACTTTATAATTAGATTGCAGAATGATGAAAAAAAAATTACACTTTGTTTCAACCCTGAATTTTTAGATAGATGATGGCATCATTTTTTAAAAATGCAAAGTGAAGAAGAAATTAATTCTCACCAGTTCCTAATATTTTATGTCTAACAAAAAATTACTATTTCTTAGAATTAATATCTTATTCAGGCAGCTGATGATCCACTGGCTAAGTAAGGGATTTGAGTCAGAAATATATGAATCTAATCTCACCTTGGATACTAAAAAGCTATGTCACTTAATAGCAAGTCATATAACCTCTTAGCCTCAATTTCCTCATCTATAAAAGGAGGAAAATAGTATCTACCTCACTTTTGAGTTGTTACAGTAATCAAATCAGGTAACATTTTAGAGATACATAAATGTTTACTATTATTACTCCTGATTAGAATGTCAATCTCTGTTTCACCTTCCTCCTCTAAATGTCGATAAAAGTATTTACCTATGTCTTTCCTAGAGGTTGTTATAAAACAAAGATGAAATCAATAATTACAAAAGCATTTTGGCAAGTGTGATTTATAAAAATACATTGGGAAAAACACTGGGCAGTGCTTTAAATTCTGAACACAAAATTTGTATTTATTTTGTACGTGTTATGCAAATAATAAGTGTGCTATTCCCTCCCTCCATTAGGAAGTAAGCCCAAAGGCAGAGATAGTGAATGCCATTTTCAACATTGCAACCTATAATCTCATACTAGGACCTGGGACACATTAGGTACTTAATAACTGCTTACTGATTAAAGTAATCAGTAATGATTAGACATTCTGTATATCCAAATAAGCCTTAACAACTATTTGACTTTCAAAGTTTTTATAATGGAGACTTCTTTAGCCCTTAAAAAAAAAAAAATCAATAAAATCAAGGATAGCAAGGAAGTTCAGCAGATAGAGCACCAAACCTAGAGATAGGAGATTCTAGGTTTGAATTTGGCCTTGGCTTCATCCTCCCTGTATGACTCTAGGTAAATCACTTAAGCCCAGCCCTACCTGCTCTTCTTCGAAGTATCAATTATACGGCGGGTTTTTAACAAGTAAAAATAAACAAAAGCTTGATTAAAAAATGGTCAGGAGTTGAATGCATTTATCTAAAAAATGACAAATTAGGGGCCCACATAGCTCCTATTTGTTACCATCTAGAAACAAATCTAAACCAAGGCTGGGGTGCCTTTTAAACAAATCCACAATTATGGGCTCTCTATTCTTTTCAGTAGCAGGCAGTCCAATGTACGTTACTCCAAGAACTCAATATTCTTAACAGAACCTCTCTCCTATCAAAACAGGAAAGAAGGGATATAAATTCATTTAATAATAGTTCTTGATTATATTTTTAAAAATATCTTTACCTTCCATCTTAGACTCAATACTGTGTACCAGTTCCAAGACACAAGAGCAGGAGCTAGGCAATTAGGGTTAAGTGACTTGCCCATGGTCACACAGCTAGGAAGCATCTGAGGCTACATTTGAACCCTGGGTGTCCCATCTAGGCCTGGCTTTCTATTGACTGAGCCACCTAGCTGTCACTTCACTATATTTTGGCACAAGTTACCCCGGTTTGTATTTGTTCCTTACAGAATTTGAGGCATTATATTAATGTTCACATTAAGATTTTTATTGAGGGGATTAGGAGCAAGTGGGAAAGAGATAAACCTTTGATTTCATCCACTTAAGGAAGCCCTAATCATAGCTAACATTTATAGAGTGCTTTAAGATTTGCAAAGCAGGTTCCGGGTTAAGATGGTGGCAGAGTAAGAAGCAGCTCTTAACCTCTCCTGACTGAAACACACAAAACTCCTCAAGGGGACATAAAAACAAGTCCAGACGAACGGAGGAACCCCACAACAGGGCACAGCGTGGAAGGTACGTGGAATCGGGACATTTCCATGCTATAAAGGGGTGAAACAGCTCTCACTAAATTGCGGGCTGAGCAACCATCCCACCCCTACCCCCTCCACACACACCACCTATAGCGCCGAAGCCAGTTAAAAAGAAATAGAGCAAGTTTGGGGCACCCATCGAGTCATTGGCAGCTCCAGGGCCTGTTCCTGAGAGCAGCAAGACTTAGGACGCCAAAAAGCTAAAGAAAACACACGAACTCTGAGCGTGGGAGCAGGGCGCAGAGCGCAGGCTCAGAGCACAGGCGCGGGCAGAGGCGTGGGTGGAGTCAGACACAGCCATGAGCTAAAGCTCTGAAACCCTGAGTGGGGAACCAGTGCAGACGGGTATACGACTGTGGAAGTAGCGCCCTGAGACTTGTAAAGAAACCTCCTGCAGAGGATCAAGCAAGGGGGTCTATCAGGGGGCTTGAACTTGGAAAAAACCAGAACTCAGACCTCAGGAGCCAAAAGACTGCAGACAGACCCTGAGCGCGAGGATAAACCTGAGAAGCTGTTGGGCTAACGATGGCTACCCAGTCTCAGGAAGTTCAGAAGAGAAAGATTAACAACAAGAAAAAGAAGTCTTTAACACTCGACAACTTTTACACAGAGAAAATCCAGACAACCGAGCAAACAGAGGAGGAGAACAAACGAGCATCCGGACCCTCCTCAAAAAAGGAAAACTCCTCACAAGCTAGGCAAGAGTTCAAAACTGAGATTTTGAGGAAAATGGAAGAGATCTGGCAAGAAAATAACAGTTTAAAAGGTAGAATCTTGCAATTGGAAAGTGAGGCTCAGAAACCAAATGAACTGATAAGCAAATTGAACACCAGAAATGACCAGATTGAAAAGGAATACCAGAAGAGTATAGCCGAAAACCAGAAGATTATAGCCGAAAACCGAAAGATTATAGCCGAAAATCAATCCCTAAAGGCTAGAATTGAGCAATTAGAAGCTAATGATCTCTCAAGACAACAAGAACAAATAAAACAAAGTCAAAAGACTGAAGAAATAGAAGGAAACATGAAATATCTCAATGAGAGAGTGACAGACCAAGAAAACCGGTCTAGAAGAGACAATTTGAGAATAATTGGTCTTCCAGAAAAACCAGAAATTAATAGAAACCTGGACTCCATACTAACAGAAATTATTCAGCAAAATTGCCCTGAAGTCCTACAACAAGAGGGCAATATAGACATTGAAAGGATCCATAGAACACCTGCTACATTCGATCTAGATAAGAAAACGCCCAGAAATATAATTGCCAAATTCAAGAGTTTCCAAGCAAAAGAAAAAATCTTACAAGAAGCCAGAAAGAGACAATTCAAATATCAAGGAGCAACAATCAGGATCACACAGGATCTGGCAGCCTCCACGCTAAAAGACCGTAAGGCGTGGAATACAATATTCAGAAAGGCAAGAGAGCTGGGCCTGCAACCACGGATCAACTACCCATCAAAATTGACTATATATTTCCAGGGAAAAGTATGGGCATTCAACAAAATTGAAGAACTCCAGGTATTTGCACAGAAAAGACCAGGGCTAAATGGAAAGTTTGATATCCAACCAAAAAAATCGAGAGAAACCTGAAAAGGTAAATAAGATACAGAGGGGAAAGAAAGAAAACTTATAATTTTTAAATTTGCCTTTTTAAGGGCCTCAGTGAGATCTAATTATCTGTATTCCTTTGTAGAGAAATGTTATGTATAATTCTCTGTAGTGAACTCTATTCACTATTATAGTATTCACTATTATAGTAATCAGAAGAATAATTCACAGGGTGAGGGTGGAACACTAAATAATCTAAGATGACATGGGGGATGGGAAAGAGGGGGTGAAGAGCAGGGGACATCAAGAGAAACTTGAGTGAATAAGAAAAATAGGATATTCTATTACACACAAAGAGGGCATGGGAAGGAGAGGGGACAAATACTATTATAAGAAGGAGAGGAAGAGAGCATTAAGAGGTAATAATCAAACCTTACTCTCAGTGTAATCAACCCGGAGAGGGAAGAGTAGCTATACTATCCATTGGGACATAAAACTCTTATCTAACCCTTCTGAGAAAGTCAGAAGGGATAAACCAAGGGGAGCAGGGGAGTGGGGAGGTCAAAAAAAGGGAAGGGAGAAGAAGGGGGAGGGTATTCATAAGGCCTTTTAAAACAAAAAGAGGGGGAAAAATAAAGGGAGGGGGTAGAAAGGGAAGTTAATCAAGGGAGGGGATAAGGGATAGTGGCTCAATAGCAAACCACTGGTTTAAAAGGAAATAATATAAGAAAAAGGGGCTAGGAATAGGGGAGGATATGAAAATGTCAGCAAATGCACAACTGATGATTATAACTCTGAATGTGAATAGGATGAACTCGCTCATAAAACGGAAGCAAATAGCAGAGTGGATTAGAAACCAAAATCCTACCATATGTTATCTACAAGAAACACATATGAGGCGGGTGGACATACACAAGTTTAAGGTTCAGGGTTTGAGCAAAATCTTTTGGGCGTCAAATGAGAAAAAGAAGGCAGGAGTGGCTATTATGATTTCTGACAAAGCCAAAGTAAAAATAGATATAATAAAAAAAGACAGGGAAGGTCATTACATCCTAATTAAAGGCAGTATAAACAATGAGGAAATAACACTGCTCAATATGTATGCACCAAGTGGCATAGCACCCAAATTCATAAAGGAGAAACTGGCAGAGCTCAAGAAGGAAATAGATAGTAAAACCATACTAGTGGGAGATCTAAATATTCCTCT
>NC_058132.1:218082049-218132143 GCF_016433145.1 Gracilinanus agilis
GGAAACCAAATTGGGAAAAAATCTTTATAACGAAAAACTCTGACAGGGGTCTATAAATACTCAAATATACACGGAGTTAAAGCAATTGTATAAAAAATCAAGCCATTCCCCAATTGATAAATGGGCAAGAGACATAAATAGGCAATTTTCAGGTAAAGAAATCAAAAGTATCAATAAGCACATGAGAAAGTATTCCAAATCTCTAATAATTAGAGAAATGCAAATCAAAGCAACTCTGAGGTATCACCTCACACCTAGCAGATTGGCTAAAATGAAAGAAGGGGAGAGTAATGAATGTTGGAGGGGATGTGGCAAAATTGGGACATTAATGCATTGCTGGTGGAGTTGTGAACTGATCCAGCCATTCTGGCTGGCAATTTAGAATCATGCTCAAAGGGCTATAAAAGAATGCCTGCCCTTTGATCCAGCCATACCATTGTTGGGTTTGTACCCCAAAGAGATCATAGATAAACAGACTTGTACGAAAATATTTATAGCTGTGCTTTTTGTGGTGGCAACAAACTGGAAAAGGAGGGTATGTCCTTCAATTGGGGAATGGCTGAACAAACTGTGGTATATGCGGGTGATGGAATACTATTGTGCTAAAAGGAATAATAAACTGGAGGAGTTCCAGGCAAACTGGAGAGACCTCCAGGAACAGATGCAGAGCAAAAGGAGCAGAGCCAGAAGAACATTGTACACAGAGACTGATATAATATGGTAAAATTGAATGTAATGGACCTCTGTACCAGCAGCAGTACAATGACCCAGGACAATTCTGAGGGATTTATGGTAAGGAACGCTGCCCACATTCAGAGGAAGGACTTCAGGAGAGGAAACATAAGAAAAACAACTGCTTGAACGCATGGGTCAGGGTGGACATGATTGAGGGTGTCGACTCGAAACTACCACACCAATGCAACTACCAACAATTTGGAAATAGGTCTTGATCAAGGACACATGACAAAACTAGTGGAAATGTGCATTGGCCATGGGTGGGGGGGTTGCGGGGGGTGAAGGTGAAAGAAGGAGCATGAATCATGTAACCATGTTAAAAATGAATATTAATAAATGTTTAAAAAAAAAGATTTGCAAAGCATTTATATATATAAAATGTATAATTCTTTAAGGTAAGTGCTATACATTTTGCTAAGCACTGGGAAAGCAGAAAAATGCAACTCTCGAAGAACTTAAATTCTAACATGGAAGAGAACATGTGCATATAAGCAACTTGCAGAATAAATATGAAATAATGTAGAGCACTATGAATTTGCTTGTTTTTTTTTAGGGGGTGGGAGATAAAGTTTCCTATAAAAGGAAAGGCTTATGCATTCATTCATGAGGGATGTCCACTGAAAAGGCACAGATATGGTGGATGAGGAACCAAGTATGAGGAGTAAAGTAGTTGGTTTGACTATATAAGATGGGAGAATAATAAATACAAGGCAAGGAAGGTAGGTCTAGGTCAGGCTTTAAAGGGTTTAAATTTGATTTCACAGGGATCACACTGGAGTTTTCCAAGAAGGAAAGTGACACTGTAAAAACTAAGCCTAAGGAACAAAAATTCTGCAACTTATTGTGGTGTTAGGGGGTTGCATGGAGTACTGATAGGCGCCCACACAAAGTCAGCATTTGTCAGGTACAACTTGAATCCAAATCTTCCTTCTGGGGAAAGATGGCTCAAGAGAAGAAAAAAGGATTACACATAAAAATAATTCTTCTTTATTAAAGTTCAGCTCATTTTTAGAATCATAATGATGAACAATGCTTTTCTTTTATACAAAATAAGTGCTGACTAATATTAAGTAGAATAAAAGTTCATGGAAATCAGGAAAAAGATACTTCTTAATAGTAAATTTAAAAGGAAGAGTGTTTGGTATCCTCTGCTTTAATTCAGGCTACTGTAAATTTTTTATTTCCATAAAAAGATCTGAACTTACCTGCAGGTTTTCCTAATCCATTTAAACCAATTAGATATTATGCAATGCTAATGGATTTTGAGATGAAGCGCATCAAAATCTGAACTGAAGAGCATTTTATTATTTTTTACTTAATGAATTCCTAAAGTATATTAAACTGATTTATAAAGACATTAACTAATATAGGGATTAAAGATATATTAAGGGGGCAATCAGGTGGTTCAGTAAATTGAGCAAGGCTCAAAATGTGCCTTTAGACACTTCCTAGCTGTGTGAGCCTGGGCAAGTCACTTAACCCCTCCCACCCCCATTGCCTAGCCCTTACTAGTCTTCTGCCTTAGAACCACTACACAGAACTAATTCTAAGATGGAAAGTAAAGGTTTAGAGGAAGGGGGGGAAAGATACATAACTCTGGAAAGAACAAAATCAGAAGAAAGTTCCCTTGTTCTTACTACTTCTGATTTTTTATTAGAACATAGTACAATTTTAATGTTTTTAATTTTATATTGAAATAAAAATGAGGAAAAAGATACATACCCTTTGTTGTTTATAATGCTTAAACATCCTTATACAGTGTTCAATGATGAATAGCAGATAAATGCCTCCCAGAGCTACAAGTCCTTTCAATACGGCATCATATTCTTCCAAAAACTCTGGATGTTTTGTTTCATGTCCATGAGAATGCCCATGCCCGTGCCCGTGCCCATGTCCATGTCGATGACTGTGGTCATGGCCCCCTTGTGACTATGTATAAGGATGATATATTTTAAAAGTAAAAGACATTAACACAATTAAACAGATATGTTTTCAGTATCCAGTTTTATCTTTCAGTGAAGAATGAATATTCCTGGAGGGCATTAGTTTAGTGCTTGGAACTTTTCCTAACCCTGCCCCCACCCCCCACCCCCTCCCGTTCCCCCCCCCCATATCCACCATCTCATTTGAGGATAAGTACAGTCTTTTTAATTTGTTTTATGATGTACTCAAGAAGACATTATGTGTAAGCATGTGCTTAACAAATACACTTAATGGCAATTCAACAATAAGATAATAAGCTAACACAATCATTTGGTGTTGTATAAGTTAAAAGAGGCTGAAAGACAACCGTTTCTTATCCTTCTTAGTTAATAATCTAAAACAGACAATCAGAAAAGTTATTCTTATTTTAAATAGCTAATTGGGCCAGACCAGTTCTATCATAGGACCATGATAGGAACATGACTTAAGATATTTCATGAAAATCTTCATTAAATATGTTCTTCCTAGGCAAATTTAGAACCACTCATCAACTTAATTATTGTGCATTTTTATGCTATTAATTTACAGTCAGTGATTAATCAGGTAAATATCAATAATATTACCATCTTCGGGGCTCAGAAGTGATGTATTTCTTCAAATACTTTAAAAAATTTCTTTAAAGGAAAGCTAATTTATTTTGCTGGAGACATAGGTAATCTCAGAAATGATTTGTGACCTCTCTACAATGAGAGGAAGCCACAATATCTAAAGCACTTAAAACTATTAAAAAAACATGGGCATTTAGTGTATAAAGATTTTAGCAAACACTTTTGGAGGTCATAACTGATAACCTGAAATGAGTTGTGTCTGTATAATAAATGGATATTCCCAATTTACTTAGAAACATTCAAAAGTAACAGAGTACGTACATCATTTCTATGAAGACTATATTATCATAATGCTCAGAAGCAGGCATCTATCTACTTCTATCCAGGTATCTTAAATTACAGCAGGCCAAATGGGACATAAGGATTGCAAAGTACCCCCCTTCTCATCTCTGCTTTGTAGAATCCTTTGCATCCTTTAACGCTCAATTCAAAAAGTCATTTTCTACACAAAGCTTTTCCTGGTCTTCTTAGTTATTTCTGTTCTTTCTCTTCTAAACTCAATCAATACTTATTAACATTAAGGCAGAAATTGTTTTAGTTTTTTCTTTGTATCCACAGGGCTCAACAAGGTTAAAATTTATTGAACTGAATTCTAGAAACCTTCCACTCTAATAATATATAGAACCTATAGTCTTAAAGGAATAAACTATCTTTTAATTCTTTTCAATCAAAATAAAATGTCCTCATCAAAATGAAGGGCTGTTTTAAATAAATGAGATTTCAGATAACTTTTAAAAAGCATCATAAAAAGCAATCAATTACATTCCCATATGCAGTCAAGACAGAGAACATTAAGAGTATTGATTTAAGTTATTTCAATAGTGCCACAGCAACATGTATTATTGACTTTTAAATGGAGAAAACTTGGAACCTATATGAAACATATGCGTTTTGTTTACTAAAGTTAAAAAAGAACCACCGATGACATTATTAAAGTAATTGGTAGCTAGTGAAGTAACCACACACTGACTATGAGACAATGTAGTACAAAAGAAAGAATACTGGAATTTAACTCATAAGATTGGACTTGCACCCTAGCTCCACCAATGACTGTGTTAATGTTGGGGGAAAAGTCATTTAACATTTCTTGGCCTCAGTTTTTTTTTTTCCATCTGTAAAATAAGAGGTTGTGCTAGATGGATCTAAAGGGGCTTAGAGCTTCAAATTTACAAGCATATAAATTATGTTACTACATCTAAGTGATACCTGAAATCTTCCAATTTCCCACTTCAGAAAATATTCAATGGACTACTCTGATTTTGAAAGCAACTGGTGTTTGATCAGAATCATCTTTTACTTATCAGATTCATTAAGAGCATTAAAAATATTGATTTTTAAGCTGTGTGTTCCCCTATCAACTAGGTAGTAAGTAAAAAATAATAAACAATTTCCTAGGAGTTTTTAGTTTATAACATATGATTTAACATTTTTAAAAGTTCTTTTTCTTTTAATTCTTACATGTGGAAGCAGATGAAGAAGTGCATCTCCACTCATTGTTCCCACAGCCAGTGCAACCAGGAATGTAAGAAGGAATTTGAAGCATCCTTGGTTAATTATGGGAACCAAGATCACACCTAGCAGTGACAGTAGACTAATAACTGTAATAGAAATGATACCACAAATCCAGGCTGTAAGAAAAAAAAAATACAAACAAATCAGTAACAAAATGCCAAGAAAAGCTTTAAAGATATGTAAGCATCAGGAACTTTACCTCATGAGAAATCAGTGACACTTCAGTGGTTGACAAAAGTTGTAAAGGATCTTCCAGTTTTTCACTGCAAGTAGAAATGGTACTCAACATTCCTAATAGTTAATCATCCAGTTTCAGCTGAATACCTTCCATGATAAACAACTCACCCTCCTAAAAAAAGTCTATTGCATTTTCAGACAATTCCAATTGAATGACCTTTCTTATAATGAACCAACATTTGCCTACCTAGGGTTTCTGCTCCCTAGTTCTGATTACATTCAGGAGTAAACAGAATAAATCTAATTCCTCTTACATGTAACAACTACTCAAATAATTGAAAGCAAATACGCATCTTCCCCCACCTCCCTCAAGCCCCAGTCAATCTATTTTCTAAAATAAAGACATTCTGTTACTTCAAGTATTCCTTATATAAGGTTTTAAACCCTTCCACCATTTTGACTGCCCTTCTATAGACCACACTGTCCAATTTGTTAGTCTTTCATCAGAATATGCTATCTAGAACCAAACTACAGACTTCAGTAAAAAAATATACTATTATCCCCTTTGATGTAGATACAATACTTGTTAATGACTCCTAAGACCATGTAAGCTTTTCCTACCAAACACAAAACACATCTCTGAGTTACAGTGAACCTTGAATCAACCAAAAGCCCTAAATCAACATTCTTTGATCCTTTTCACCCTTGCTTTCAATAAATCTTCCTCTATCCTCTTTTCAATGACAGAAGATAAATTCCAGTTTCCAATGGATTGGCACATTAAATATTTATTTTACATTTATATCACTAAATATTTTGATTATAAAATTATTATTGTTATTTTTTTAAACCCTTACCTTCTGCGTTGGTAAGGCAGAAGCAGTGGTAAGGGCTAGGCAATGGGGGTCAAGTGACTTGCCCAGGGTCACATAGCTGGGAAGTGTCAAGGCCAGATTTGAACCTAGGATCTCCCATCTCTAGGCCTGGCTCTCAATCCAATGAGCTACCCAGCTGCTCCCTATATTATTGAATTATAAAATTCTTGAAAGTACATTAGAATAGTCAAATAAATTAGTAAGATTCTTGATTCTATTTGTTGTCAACCAAGTTTTATTTTTATAGCTTTTGAAAGCAATACCTGAATATCATGTTTACTCTCCAGTTTGCCTCTTATAAATTTGTTTGAGAATGGTACTTAGAATCTTAATTCAGAGGCAAGCTGTTATTTTTTTTTTAAAAACCCTTGTACTTTGGTATATTGTCTCATAGGTGGAAGATTGGTAAGGGTGGGCAATGGGGGTCAAGTGACTTGCCCAGGGTCACACAGCTGGGAAGTGGCTGAGGCCGGGTTTGAACCTAGGACCTCCTGTCTCTAGGCCTGACTCTCACTCCACTGAGCTACCCAGCTGCCCCCAAGCTGTTATTTTTTAATCATTTTATGAGCACACTTAGTATGATTCAATCCAAATTTTTATTTTAATGAAGAGTTGAATTAGCTCATCTTTCACTGGGTTGTTGCCATTCTTTTCTAACTCAACATAAGATAGGTTTTCTATGCAATCACATTCATTTGGTTTTAATAAGTAGGAATTAATGCCATCAACTCTCTCATATTTTTCAAATATACTCTTAACTTTCTCAGTCTACCACTTTTCTCTTCATTGTTCTCAATCCAATAACTAATATTACTTTTGGAGTCTTTCAATAATATGTTACTTACCAAATACATCTCTTGATAAGCTTTTCACACCTCCCAAGAAAAAGGGCACTCCAAATTGGGAGCCTCAATCTTAGTCACTTGATCACATGCATTGATACATCCCCATACCCTGTGTTGAGAGTTGGTTTCTAGGACCTATGCACAATTCTTGACATATACCTATTAAATTCTGTCTCATTAGAGGTGAGTGGCCATTGCAGCCTCAGGCCTTTGGGGGTCCAAATAATCACCTAACATAAAGGAGTCATCCTTTCCAGCTCTGGGTCATCCACAAGTTTGTTGAGTATTCTTTGTTGCCTTCCAAGCCACTGATGAAATATTGTTTAAGTCTGTGCCATTGGGGTGGTTCTAGAGCCTGCTAATAAAGACATCTCTGTGGGGCTGACATAAATTCATTAATGAATATTATTTGGGTAAAGTCATTCATTGAGTTATGAAATCTAATCACCAAAAGATACATCTCTTCATCTTGTTCACAAGGAAATGATGACAGATTTGGACAAGTATGCTGCTGAAATCTTAAGTATATTATGTCCACAAGTGTTCCCTAATCTAATAAGTCATCCTATCAAAAAACAGATACAAAGTAATTATCATAATACTACCTACTTTCATAGAATACTATTGTATTTTTTTAATTCAGAAAAATTATTTCCACATAACCCTATAAAAAGGACCATACTTTGGTAAACCACTCCATAAAAAAAAAAAAAAAATCAGACTACCTATAAAAAGGACTAAAGTTAAAACAAATTTGAGAGCAAAGTTTTACATACCTGAATTATTTTTTTCTGTTATATAACAAGTTGAAAGAATTTTAAATAATGTATGTTTTAGCTTTTATAGCCTTCTCAATATCCAAGTATTACTTATAAAAATATAAAATGCTATACTGACTCAACGATTACATATTAAGTATCAGAATGAATGCTACACCAATTTCTAAAGGTTTATTTCCTGAAATACACCTGCTTAATTCAAAAAACTGTTATTATTAATTTCTCCAGTGAGTGCTGAAGACAATTACTATGACATAGGAAAACTTTAAGACATATAAAGTTTTAGATTTTTTTTCAGATTAGTGCACTAAACTGTCTGCCACACACACACACATTCTCTCAGGATTATGGATAGCCTTATTACTGGTAGCTTCATTGAATATGACTTTCTATAAGCTTGTCTTTCCATTACAGCTAAACTTGTTCTTGCCAATTTTTTAATTCCCTTGGTTCCTCTCTAATCCTTTATGCATCATCTACTTATCCCTCAAACATAATATTTACTGACTTAGAATAAGTGAAAGTTCAGTCTGTCTTGATAAAGAATAAGGAGAAAATGTGAATTCTGGTTAAAATTCAAAATTACAAGTTCAAGTCATAAGTAGATGCCAGACTAGATCTGAACAGTTGTTTCTAGTCTAATGTTCCATTTGAATACATGAATTAATTACTATTTTACATTAGCTAACATAAATGAAATGGAATTATCATCAGTTAAAAAATTTTTTAAATATCTTCACAAAAAAATTCTACTGAATTTTACAAATGCTATTCACTAATAAAATGTAGCAGTGTGAATCCACAAAAGGAATGTCTACTAATACTGTGACAAAAACAAAAGGAAAATTTGTAGAGCATAGTTGACAATTTTCAAAGAGAAGTTAGGTGAGGGAAATGTTTGAAGTTTCCTCTTTTAGAAAATTGGTTGGATTAAATAAGAGTCAAGGTCTCTTACAGCTCCTACCATTCTATTAATGAAAGAGACAGGTAACAAAATGGAAATTCTTTAATTGACCACAGGATGTTGAATTATGCAAACAAATTGTGTTTGGTTATCAGGCATCAGTCACATTAAAAGAAGAGAAACTTTTAATAAACAACTACAATCCTTAGAAATCTCAGAATTCTGGAAATGTGAAGAGACCAATGAGGTCATCTAGACCATATCTTGTATCAAATAGATAAGAAGCCCAGGTTATAGGTTTATATACCTTAGCTTTTAGGAGTCAAATATATCCAGTTCTAAGGCACTTAGAACAGACCTTAGAAAGGGGTATTTTTTCTCAAGCACAGTGATTCTGAGTCTGAGGGGCTCTGAAAACACACAAACTATCAATGAGTTAGAGATATCCGTTATGCAATAATGACCAGCATTTAGCACTTTAAGGTTTATAAAGTACTTTGCCCATGTCATCTCACTTGATTCTCAACACCTAGTGAGATACATTTATTTTCCCCATTCTATAGATGAGAAAACAAAGATTAAACTGACCACTCACCCAAGGTCACAGTGGTACTAAGCACCAAAGACAGGATTTAAACTCAGGTTTTCTTAACTCCAAGTCCAATACTCAATCCACCACAATATGCCACCTAAATATCTCTAGATTGCATGCTCTAGAACAGGAGTAGCTCAAGCAGATTAAAATGTAACTGGGAAATTTTTAGCAAATAAAAATATAATATGACATAGATAATATAAATATTACAACATAGATAATAATATTAATTTGTGATTTTTTTAATCATTATACCACCCACAGGAATCTATTTCTACTTGAATTTAATACTACTGCATTAGAATATCTAGGAAAAGGCTCTGGAACCCCAGAATCAGAACCTAATATCTTTCTATTAGCCCTTAGAAATATAGACATTCTGAAGAAGAGTTTGATGAATGTTGACTACTAGGAAGACTTTGAATTGTTAGAGGTAAAAAGGGGTTCTCGTTGGGTGAATATTAAAAGGTTCAGTTGCCAGGGAATTGAATAATTATCAATCCCCAATTAAAAAATTACCTCAAGTCAAAATAACTTTTATGGAAGTTTATTTACAAATGAAAAGAGGAAGAGAAAATAAAAAAATCAGAGAGGATAGGATAGGATAGGATAAGTAATCTAAAACACTAAATAATTTGCTCCGGCCCCTTAATTTAACCCAGGCAGATCTAATTAGTCTTCAACCAGAGTAGACTCAGCCTTGGCTGGAGGGCCGCTGTATGTGAATGAAGTGGAAGCTTCAGTCACAGAGTCTCTTTTGAAAGAACAGTTCCTTTAGAGAAGTCCAGGAAGATTTAGTCTTTACACTCACCATGTGTAGTTTCTAAGGGAAAGATTTAAGAAACGTCTTACCAAGGTCTCAGGGTCCCAGTCCCAGGTCCAAGTCACGAAAAAGAAGAGAGAGTACAGGAAGTTGTCACTCTCTTTTAAAGGGGCTTCTTTTGTGTCACTTCCTGTGCCTCCCTCTTAGTTTACATGTCCAATCACAATAGACACTTTTCTTAGGACTGTCCGGGAGGCAGTCAGTAAATTCTGAATTGTCACTCACTCTAGCAAATGTGAGTCACAGACCTCCCAACTTGTGAGTTAAGTGGAGTTGTTTACACTTTTGGTGACTAGATTTGAGATTTTATAAATATATACACATATATAAATAATCCAGTAGAACTGCTTGTCGGCTTTGGGGGGGGGGGGGGAGAGAACAGGGGAGGGGCGGGTTATGAATCATGTAACCATGCAAAAATATTCTAAATAAAAATTAAAAACAAAAACAAAAAAGTATGCCATGATAATTTAATCTACAATAATTTAATAATAGCAAGAAGTCAACAAGCAGGGATCATGTGGCTCACCAGGGCGAATGCAAGGTAAGTGACCATCTGATCTGTTAGATCAGGAGTTGACAATGTATGGCTCTTTCTGCAGGAGCCATAAAGTCAATTTTTTTTCAGGCGCTGTTACAGGAGCGCACACTGTTACAGGAGCACACACTGTGAGCACTGTACGGCTCTCGCGAAATTACATTTTAAAAAATGTGGCATTTATGGCTCTCATGGCCAAAAAGGTTGCCGACCCCTGCATTAGATCAAGAGAACTCCTAGTACACATTTTCACTTTGAGAGGCAAGACTTAGCTGCAATCTAGAGTTCCTGAAAGCTCTATGGCAGGTTGTTCCCACTGCCGGAAGCACTAGGGTCAAAGAAACAGTTTGCAATGTATATTTAAGTTTTATACTACCTAAAATCCTAGAGGACAAGGAAAACAGATTGGTTCTGGATGTAAGAAGCCTGGAAAAGAAGCACTGGTGAAATTTGATAGGTAAAGTATACAGGTCATGCAGTTCCAAGCATCCAATAGGCATCAGTTCCTTTACTCTTCATTGGAGTAGAGGCTAGAGGGAAATAGGGAATGTTTGGGAAAATGACCATAACAGATTTCAACAATACAAAAGAATGAAAACACAAAGGGGTCTGTAGTTCTAAGGGAACACACTCTTTCTATATATATCTTAAATGGTTCTAGTCTGATATAATTTCCCCACAGTTATTCACTGTAGAGCAGTGATGGGCAAACTACAGCCCATGGGCCAGATGTGGCCCCTTGAAATGTTCTATCCAGCTGCAGTGACATTACTCCTAATCTGACGAATACAATGAGTAGGATACAATATAATGTAACTTTGAAAGAGTTGCCTTAGAAACAGACTGACAGATGAGCATTTCCTTTCCTTTGGCCCCCTCTTTAAAAAGTCTGCCCATCACTGCTGTAGAGGAAGGCAAAGGCAAGATAGCAAGCCAAAAGACAAAGCTGTTTTAGAATTAACATGTTATTTCATAATTTGCCTTTTCTTTGAATTACTGCCACAAACCAAGCTAAAAACAAAATTACATTAAAAAAAAAACAAAAGAAAAAGAAAAATATCTTGGAAAACAAGATAACCAAGACATCCAGGATTCCATATCATTTCCAAAAAAACAAAACTATTTTTACTAATAAAGGAAAAAAATAAAACCATAAGTAAATCACAAAATCATATATTTAAAATTATCAGGCATCAGAGTACCTATGGTCAAACCTCTCCATATAATGGATGAACTGAGATCCAGAATGGTTTAATGACAAAGGAAGTTCAGTTAAGAATTTGAACTCAGGTTTTCTGACCTCATATCGAACTTACTTTCTACTGTGTCACAATGACTTTTTAACCATGGGACACATAAAGCAGCTATTTGTGTAAACAAAGTAGTGTTCATAATTTGAGTAGTAGAATTTTTTTATGATGAATAATAAATTTTTTATTTTAATTATGAAAAATTTTCCATGGTTACATGATTCATATTCTTTCTCTCCCCTCCTTCCGCCCCCCCCATAGCCAACATGCAATTCCACTGGGTTTTACATGTGACATTGATCAAGACCTATTTCCATATTATCGATATATGCACTAGGGTGATCGTTTAGTGTCTACATCCCCAATCATATTCCCATTGACCCATGTAATCAATCAGTTGTTTTTCTTCTGTGTTTCTGCTTCCATAGATCTTTCCCTGGATGTGGATAATGTTCTTTCTCATAAGTCCCTCAGCCTTGCTCTGGATCCTTGCATTGCTGCTAGTAGAGAAGTCCATTACATTCAATTGTGCCACAGTGTTTCCATCTCTGAGTACAATGTTCTCCTGGTTCTGCTCCTTTCGCTCTGCATCAATTGCTGGAGGTCATTCCAGTTCACATGGAATTCCTCCAGTTCATTATCCCTTTTACCACAATAGTATTTCATCACCAACAGATACCACAATTTGTTTAGTCATTCCCCAATCAAAGGGCATCCCTTCATTTTCCAATTTTTTGCCACCACAAAAAGTGAGGCTATAAATATTTTTGAACAAGTCTTTTTCCCTGTTATCTCTTTGGGGTACAAACTCAGCAGTGGTATGGTTGGATCAAAGGGCAGGCAATCTTTTAAAGCCCTTTGGGCATAGTTCCAAATTGCCCTCCAGAATGGTTAGATCAATTCACAACTCCACCAGCAATGCCTTAATGATCCCAATTTTGCCATATGCAAGAAATAAAATTAATGTAGAGTGATAAAATTAACAATATCATGGTTTCAAAGGGTTTATTGAAAGCCATTTAGAAAAATGAAGCCACATGCCTATTAAGAGTTAGTTTAAAATACATGAGCCCTGTTGCCTCCTCCTCCCATCCTGGCTCCTGCTCCCAAGGTGGAAAAGAGGAAGTACCAATCCCGTCCTCAATCTTTATACTCCTGTTTACGTTATCACACTACCTGTATAAATGATTATGCAAGAGGAATCATGGGAAATGTGGTTTGAAAGAGATCTAAATGTCCACAGGAAGTTTAGACCAGGGATCTCAAAATTAGTTCAAGGACTCCCAAATTTCCAATATAACACACATCCCCTCCAACATTTATTACTTTCCTTTGCTATCATGATAGCCAATCTGCTCAGTGTGAGGTGGTACCTCAGAGTTGTTTTGATTTACATTTCTCTAATTATAAGAGATTTAGAACACTTTTTCATGTGTTTATTGATAGTTTTGATTTCTTTATCCAAGAATTGCCTATTCATGACGTCCCTTGCCCATTTATCAATTGGGGAATGGCTTGATTTTTTGTACAATTAATTTAGCTCAATGGTAGAATAATATGCACAGCTCGAATGTGTGTAGTTATGACAAGTCAACTATAATTCTTTTCTAATTCAGTCATGTCCAACTTTTTGTGAGAAATAGTTTACCATTTCCTTCTCTAATTCATTTTATAGATAAGGAAACTGAGGCAAACACGGTTAAGTTACATGCCCAAGGTCGCATGGCTAATAGTGTCTAAATTAAAACATTTAGGTTTCCGTAAAACTGATTCTTTTGCTAAATAAGACATACGCTTTTGAAGACTAGTCAAAACAATACCACCAATCAAATTTATGCAACTAGACTAAATAGCTTTGTTAATTTATCACATTTATATCTGATCAAAGTTATTTAATTTAATCATATTCGTAGAACTACACTGTAATCTTTCCAATATTAGCAAAGTTACCCTTTCTAAGAAGAATCTTGAAATACATTCCTTCCTAAATTTTATTTTAACATTTGTCAAAATAACTGTACAAAATTCTAAACAACTGACTCATAATATGGAAAGTAACTTGATAAAGGTTTAACTTGAAAATTTTAAGAACATGAACAACCCCAACAACATAATTATCCACTATAATTTGAAATATAAATATATGTTTAATCCATCATCCAATAATGTTTAGTACTTAAAGGAAAAAAATTACTGACACCTTACATAATGTTTTGGTATAGTTATTGAATTTCTATGGTAAGGTTTCACAGAAAGACTTGAATATAAAAGAAGGAAACTATAAGTAAATTAGGTGAACACAGAATAGTATACTTGTCAGATCTCTGGGAAAGGAAAGATTTTAGAACCAAACAAGAGTTAGAGAAAATTACAAAATGTAAAATAAATAAGTTTGATTATATAATTAGTTTTTGTACAAGGGAAAACAATGCAACCAAAATCAGAAAGGAAACAACAAACTGGGAAAAAATCTTTATAACAAAAAATTCTGACAGAGGTCTAATTACTCAAATATACAAGGAGCTAAATCAATTGTATAAAAAAATCAAGCCATTCCCCAATTAATAAATGGGAAAGGGACATGAATAGGCAATTTTCAGATAAAGAAATCAAAAGTATCAATAAGCACATAGGAAAGTGTTCTAAATCTCTAATAATTAGAGAAATGCAAATCAAAACAACTCTGAGGTACCACCTCACACCTAGCAGATTGGCTAAAATGATAGCAGGGGAAAGTAATGAATGTTGATGGGGATGTGGCAAAATTGGGATGTTAATGCATTGCTAGTGGAGTTGTGAACTGATCCAACCATTCTGGAGGGCAATTTGGAACTATGCCCAAAGAGTGATAAAAGAATGCCTGCCCTTTGATCCAGCCATACCATTGCTGGGTTTGTACCCCAAAGAGATCATAGATAAACAGACTTGCACAAAAATATTTATAGCAGCGCTCTTTGTGGTGGCAAAAAACTGGAAAGCAAGGATATGCCCTTCAATTGGGGAATGGCTGAACAAATTGTGGTATATGTTGGTGATGGAATACTATTGTGCTCAAAGGAATAATAAACTGAAGGAATTCCATGTGAACTGGAAAGACCTCCAGGAATTGATGCAGAGTGAAAGGAGCAGAGCCAGAAGAACATTGTACACAGAGACTGATATATTATGGTAAAATCGAATGTAATGGACATTTGTACTAGCAGCAATGCAATGACCCAAGACAATTCGGAGGGATTTATGGAAAGGAACACTATCCACATTCAGAGGAAGAACTGCAGGAGTAGAAACACAGAAGAAAAACAACTGCGTGGACACTTGGGTTGATGAGAACATGATTGGGGATGTAGATCTGAAAAGACCACACCCATGTAACTATCAATAATGTATAAGTAAGTCTTGAATGACCACACCAGTTGAAATGCGAATTAGCTATGGCGGGGAGGGGGGGTGGGGAAGGGGGGTGGTGGTAAAGGGGGTGAAGGGTAAAGTAAAAACATGACTTATGTAACCAGGGAAATTTTTTCTAAAAATAAAAAATTATTTAAAAAAATAAACAAACAAAAAAAGTAATTTTGCTTTCCATCCAAAAAGTTTTTCTTCACAAGTGAATACTGCTGTAGGTAACATGATATACCCTTTCCAATATTTTTAAAAATTCAATAGATTATATATTTAGGCTGAAAGTCAGCAGACAAGGAATGTTTTTTACACCGATCAAAGTTTTAGATTCCACAAGATCTAGAGATAGACAGGCCCTAGTTCAACCCCCTTGTCTTAGAAATGAAGAAACAAAGACATAGAGAGGTTGAATGACAGAACTTATAGGGCTATGGACCAATTGTATGGATTCTTCGGTCCAAATTTCCCACTTAGGGGATCCATTCTTCTGACTCAAGTCCAGTTTATGGCAGGCTTTGCACACACACATTTAATTTTCAAGACTAAGTGACTATTAACTATTGACACTTATAAGAGATGCTTTCTTTTTGTAAAATACCTAAAATAGGGCTAATTCAAGATTAGATCTTGCTTTACCATTTGCCATTAAACTCTACTGCTTCCTCTAGGATAATTTCCCATTCTCTGAAATATGGTGGGGGGATAAAGGGGAGAAAGGATTCATACAATCACTCATTCTTGGTACCCGAGGACAAAGAGGGAGTACAGTCACTTCATGAAAGAAATCCCTAAATGAAAACTCCCAGGAACATCGGGGCCAAAAATCCAGAATTTCCAGGGCAAAGAACAAATAGAGCAAGCTTGCAGAAAGAATTCAAGTACTGAAGAGACACAGCCAAGATTACATACAATTTAGCAATCATGACTATAAAAGAGAAGATAACTTCAAATACAGTATTCCAGAAGGCTTATAGTCAAGAATACCTTATCCACTGAAATGGAATATAGTTGCAGGAGAAAAAATGGATCTTTGATGAAATAGAGGACTACTAAGAATTCCTGATAAAAAGATTCAAGCTGTGTTGAACTTTGAAGTTCAAATACAAAGTTAAAAGAAATATTTATAAAAAGGTAACCATGAATGATGATAAAAGGACTAAACAAAGATAAACTGCTGACATTTAAATATGCAGAGATGATGCATTGCCTCTGACCCTATCAACATTAAAGGTCACAGAGGGAGTTTAATTAGACAATACCTGGGAGTGGTTCTATTATGTCTTAATGATGTTAAGAGAGGAACAGAAAAAGACAGGAAGATTGTGGATGAAAAGAAAGGATAGTTAGGGAAATTATACCACATAATTAGGATATACAAGTAGACTTCTACATAAACTATATAAATAGAAGGAGGGGGAGGCGCGAGAGCAGCAGATGCTTTAACTTCACTCTCATCTAAAATAGTTAATGGAAGGATGAATACACACATTCATACACATAGAGTTGGGTATAGACATACATTTCACTCAACAGGGAAACAGGAATGTAAAAATTAAAGGGAGGAATTGTTGTTCAGTCATTTCAGGTGTGTCCAACTCTTCATGGCCCACTTCTTGGCAAGGATATTAAAGTAGTTTGCCATTTCCTTCTCCAACTCATTTTACAAATGAGAAAACTAAGGCAAACAGTGACTTGTCCAGGTTTTCATAGCTTGTCTAAGTGTCTAGAGGAAGATTTGAACTCATAAAGAGGAGTCTTCATGACTCCAGGTCAGCATTCAATCCATTATACTACCAAGCTGCCCCAAAGAGGGGATTAGTCCTAAACAAAACAAAGTCTAATGATGTAGAAAATATCTAATGCACTTTTTGAGGTGACAAAGAATGGGAATCTGAGGGGATACTCATAAATTGGAGAATGGAGAAACAAAAATTAAGAAATATAAATGTGATAGAATTCTATTGTATTTTAAGAAATGATTAAGATGATTTCAGAGAAACCTGAGAAGCTATTATGAACTGATCAGAGTGAACAGAAAGAGGGAAATTTATGCAATGACAGTAATAACATAAAAACAAAAAAACTTTGAAAGAATTAAGAACTCATCAGAATAATGATCAACTCTGATTCCAGAGCACTAATGACATTACTTACCCTCCTGACAGAGAAGAACTAAGAAAACAGAATGAAATAAATATTCTTTTGGACATGGATAATATGGATATTTGTTTTGAGTGACTATATGTGTTTGTAATGGGTTTATTTTTCTTTATTTCTCAGTGGGGGAACACTGAGCTGGCATGGTTGAAAGGTAGATTTCTGCTGGAGGAAAACAATATAATTTTTTAAAAAGGATTTGGCAACTGAATAGATATGAGAATAGAAGGATGGAATAAGGTGCAAGTAAACTAGAAGGGATCTTTACTACAGTCCAATCTTTTATTTTGTAGCTGAGAAAATTGAGGCCTTGAGCAAGTCAGACAGGTTAAATAACAACTAGGATTTGAACTCAAGTGCTAAATTAAGTTCCACCTCTCTAAATATATTACCATGTGAAAATATTAGAGAATGACTTTGGAGGAAATTTCAAATGATAAATGAACTTGGGTAAATTAATGGTCTTAAAATAAATGAAGAGCATTCAAAATGCTTCAATACCTTTTTGTTATAGTTCATGTAATGAAGAAATGTGGAAGTTTATGTTTTGAAGCCAAATAAGAGGTTATAAAAGACCTCATTTATACCCAGCTTCAGCTGGCAGAAAAAGTGACAGATGTGAAGGTAGTGGCTATGGCAACAATTTGAGTCATCTATAAAACTAAGGCTGTCTTTATAGAATGCCAGAACAACCGGTCAATTAAATGGTTGGGGGAAGGAGGACCAATTCATTGTGTGATAAAAACAATTCCTTCAAATATCAGCTAATTTTATTTTTAAACTTTTTATCCAGTTGCCTTACCAGCTAAAGTATAGTCTTTATGAGGCAATGAAATCTGTCTAATTTTATCTTATCTAACATTCAATATTGCTGATGAATATATTAGCTGGATTTTGAAAATTTAACTTTTTTACATATGGTAGAGAGAACATTAAAGTACTATGCTTTTTTTTAATCCTGATATTCTTCTTAAAAAGTAAAGTGTCAATTCATAAGAATATCACTGACATATATATTTTTACAAATATGTTTTTATATTTTATAATATTTTTACAATAATTTATAATAATATTTTACAAATATCACAAAAATAGATGATCTATAAATTTTAGTTACTATTCTGTCTCATGAAAGCATAGGAGAATGAATATTAGTCTTTTATTATCAAAGGAATCACTGTATTACTTAATAATAGCAACAATAATAGTAATATCATCTAGCTTCATGTAACAACACTTTGCAAAGTATTGCAATGTACTTTCCAAATATCATCTCATTTCCTCCTCACGCATCTCACCTTGGGAGATAGATACTATTATTATCCTTATTTTATAAATGAGGAAACAGAAGCCAAGGGAGACTGTGGCTTGCTCTTGGTCAGAGTTAATGAGTGTCTTAAACTAGATTTGAACTCAGGACCACCTAATAGCTTTGGTCCAATCACTACATAGAACACAGAATAAGAATACTATAGAGCAGCCACCTACAGCCACACAAAAATTGCTAGATTACAATCAGCAGTCTAACTTCTAAGATAAAGAATTACAACTTTCTTTATTACTCATCTATCATAACTTAGCACAAGGCTTGCTAGGTCTTTAGTACAAATTACAATTGTTTTGGATCCTCTGTCTCATAATACAAAACAAGGTCTCTCATTTCTTAAAATGATCACTCACTTATATTGACTCCATTGTAGACCTATCAAATTATTTACTTCAAACTTATAATTAGATCTTACTTGCATCAAACATTTTTTTTAAGATTGCCCCATTTTGAGGAAAAGTCTTAATCCTTCTGGCAAAAGTTTTAAAGCCTCAAAAAGGCAATTCTGTGTCAGTAAGTTAGGAAAATTAGATGAACATATACTTAATGTTTTCAAAAGACATTTAAGTTACTATTCTAATTTCCACATTTTAAATTGTTTTTATTTAGAACCTGCCACTTAGCTATTATAAGCAGTTACTATAGATAATAAAAGCAAATTATTCTGTTCAAGTTCTTGGCTCAAATCTAATTTATTTGGTAAATAAGTGGCAAAGAAAAAGTCTGTTTTCAGAAGTTTGCCAAAGGAGTAATATGTAGACTATGTTTGACCAGCAAATGTTTTCTTTATTTGTACTCAAGATAGCAGGTGTAATAAAAAAAATTTTTTTAAGTGCTAAATGTCTACAACTAGCTTCACTTATTGTTCAAATTAGGTCACTTAAAACATTAAAGATCTTCAAACTTAAGTTATTCTCCAACTCCCTTTCTCATTATCTAGATAGAAAATGCATTCTTTTAAAAAGGAGCGCTCATCTGTGGAAACTTTCTAATTAACTTGGTTCAAAGCATGTGCAAGATGACAGTTTTCTTCACTGTTTCAGCATTTTAATTGGCAGAAAATGCTTAGCGGCCTTTTCACAACCCCCCTTGGTAATTATGCTAGGGTCAACTCTATGACTAAATGAGCCTATCTTGTGAAACAAACGATTTGCTTCCATTGGCAGCATAGAGTGTATTTGGTTTACAACAGTCTTTGAACAAAGTTAATGAGGTAGTAGCTGTGTCTACAGGAGATTTATATAGAACAAGTTAACCTTTCTTAATGATGCAGCAGTCATTAAAAATAATTACTTCTAGAACGTTTTCTAACAATTATTAACATCTACCAGAACAAAATTAATTCAAGCTTCATTTCTGACAATGCTAATAAGCACCTGCAAATGAATAATCAATATTCACTATAAGTAATATATTTGTTTTCTGAACAAGAACAGTTTCTTTAATTCTCTCCAGAGTGTTACTAAGTCCACTCAAACATCAGGCAACAATTTCATTAGACTGTAAGGGAATCTGACAATAGTACACTGTAAATGCTAATTAGAAAATTCTAATTCATCACTAAAATCAAAACAATGATTACAACTTTAAAAAGTATTTTGTTTCCTAAAAATAAGGGGGCTGGGGAAAGAGAAGGGTAAGGGAGAAAAGGCTATTGATATCTAGAAGAGGGAGAAGAATAGATTGCCTCTCTTCAAATTTAATGAGAAAAACAAACTATATGATTAAAGAAATTTCAAAAGAATGATCCAGAAAGCCTCAACCCATGTTCCTATTGTAATCAGTATTTCCTGGGATTCTTCCTCTCTCTGGTTGCAAACACTAGCTTAGGAAACTTTCCTTTGCCCTCCCCTACCCCAAAAGAACTAAAGGAGAAAGCTCAAGATCATAGTTTAGAACCCAGTCATTATAAATCTTCTCTGTTATCCTTACCTTTTTGATTCTCCATATCTTTTAGGATCTTCAGACGATCCTAAACTTTACTTACCAAGAGGGCACCTGCATACCTTTTCAATCTAGATCAGTGGTTCCCAAACTTTTTTGGCCTACTGCCCCCTTTCCAGAAAAAATATTACTTAGCCCCCTGGAAATTATTTTTTTTTTAAATTTTAATAGCAATTAATAGGAAAGATAAATGCACCTGTGGCCATCACCGACCCCCTGGATCACTGCAGCACCCACCAGGGGGCAGTAGCGCCCACTTTGGGAATCACTGATCTAAACGATGGATTCAGCTCACCTACCTAGTTTTATGGTACTTATTCACTCTCTTCTTCTAAAGATTGACTCCCTTCTAGACTCAACTCTACTGGTTTCCATGTTCTCTGTCCACTCAATCTCTAGGAATACCATACTTTTAAAAATCTCTAAAATATATACATATACATATATATATATATATAATATTCTTATTCTATAATAAAGGCGTTACTTCAAAATCTTATGTTTCAAGGCTTAAGTGCCTTTGAATCCTGTTATAATTTTGTATACAACCTTGTTAAATATAGTCACTGCTACCATAATTTTATAAACTTCAATTACTTCTTACTTCAATCTTCGGCTTTCTAAAATGAAGTCTTAATCTTAATTCAGATGCTATATTTGGGCAATATTAGGAGAAATAATGTTATGGGCAGCTCAGTTTTACAATAGTTAATCCAGAAACATTCCTTTATCCTAATCTCTTTCTTCCTATCTTTAAATTAATTCTCTAACTATGGAAAAACGTCATCAATATAAAGTTATTTTATTTTTAGAAAACAAACTTTGCATTAAGAAACAGAACTTGATCATAATCTCTCCTTTCCATTCTATTTCCCTACTCTTAATGAGTACTACTGATGAGCAGCAGAGCCTGATCGCAGAACAGTGTCTGGTACATAGATGGTCTTAATAAATGCATTTTTTTTTGGTCTTGACTTCAACCAACCTCAGGCTAAGCTGGGAAGTGAATTGTACTGCTAACTTTCCCCATTACAAAATAATACACACAGACCCTAGTAATAAAAATCAATGCAAAACTTTGTTTAAAATAATAAAATATTTAGGAATATGTTTTATTTAGGATGAAAAAACACACAGTCTTTCTTACCTGAGGCACCTATATTTGCTTTATCTGCAGAAATTATATTTTTATCCTTGTTCATATCTTCAAACAGGAGTTCATCAAAATGTTCAATACAAAGTCTGCTGTCAATTTGATACAACAACGCAGGACAAAGATATGTAAAGAGATCAGGAGAAATTGGAGTGTTGGCTCCATGACCATAGTATCGTAATAACTGGGTAACATTCAAACACTGCAAAGAAACAAACTCATTTCAATACATAAAAAGCACTATTAGGAAAATAACATTAAATAAAACTGTACTGTCAAAAAATATTGAACCATTTAAAGGGAAAAGCTAAATGCATATCCATTATAAATGTTAAGTAGTATTAAGAATCTTACATGCTCAGTTGTTGCCTTACACGCCTAGTTACATGCCAAAATGTCCAAAATGTCAAATGTCCAGTTATACAATAGAGTAAATAAAAGTATTTTGTGGAAAGCACTTCAATTTTTCTCCTATAAACATGTAAAACGACAACATCTGCTGATAACATTCTCCCCAATAGTAAATCAGCACAACTGCTCTGGGTACCATGCACTGACTAGAAGGCAGCGGCAGGAGAAAAAAGATGGTTTTACTAAGTAGGGCTCTGCAAACTTATCAGAAAAAAAAAAACCTCACTAAGGCAAAATAGATTATTCTTATCCTTCGGGACTGTCCTTAACATTATGTAACCAGGTTCTAAGGTCTTTTTTTGCACTTAGATGTATCATTACATGTTTAGCAAAGGATTCTTGGGCTGGACCTTTAAACATCACATGCAATGTGTATGCTTAAGCATTCTGAACCATGAACGACAACAAAGTTGATGGTCATTCTGCTTCAAAAACTTCTTTTTAATAAAATATACTAGAGGAGTATATTTATCCCAAAATTTCTAAAATACAGAAAGTGATCTTTAAAAAATAGTCTGTGTATCAGCAAAGGTGTGTGCCCTTAAGGCAATGAGTATTTCTTGATGAATGGTACAAAGGAAACTGACTCAAAAATAGGTATCATCTCTCTTCTCTTAAAAAAATCTCCTAATAAAGGATCTAGCCCCATTTTCAAGGAGCCATGGAAGCAAAAAGGCCAGTGCTGTGAACTAAGAGCCTGAATTTGGATCAGCAATTAAAAGCTAGGATACAGAGTTTAGAAACCAATGAAAAGAGAAGAAGTAGAAGCATCTTAAGGAGAAAGAAGGCTTTCTCAAGAAGTTTGGCTAGGAAGGACAAAAGAGATAAGAGGATAATATCTAGTGGGGCCTGGGTATATTTGCAGGCAGGCAGGAAGGAGCCAGGAGTTGGTACTAATCTATATTCATAAACACTAAGGAAAAAGCACCAGCAGAGTTTAGTCAACAAAAGCTAAGATGTACTTATGTGTTCTGAAATTTTCCAATTGGATAAATTATATAAAATCAGAGGGGTGGAGGTGTTTTTTTGTTTTTTTTTTTAAGGCCAAATCTGTGTCTTCATCGGGTTAGTAATTTCCAGTAAGGAACTCCCTCATCAATGAAGATCAGTACCTTGGAGGTCATTGGAGCATTGAGAAGTTGTTAGTATCAATATTTACAGACAGCACTTGAATCTAGGTCAGCCTGGACTCCACAACCAGGCCCTTCTCCATGCCATACTGCTTTATTTTGTATTAATTTTTTGTAAACTATTTTTTTCAAATCTCTAGAAAAATTCAACCTTGAATATTCCCATCTGCCTCCTTTGCAGGATTAAAGAAAAAATATGCAACTGTTTTAACTGGGTCCACTATAAATGTTATCTAATCTTGGGTGGGCTCTCATTGCAGCAAAAGCAATGTACTTGCTCCTTTCTAATTAATTTACTATTCCAATCCCTCCAGAGGCTGTTCCAAACATTCTCTTCTCATCTCATGCTTCTCAGTAACTACAACCTTTTAGCTAAAAGATTTGCCTCATTCATACATACATATATTTTAAATAAAGTTTTGATTTACTTTAAAATTTAAGAGCCATTTTTAGTTTACTAGCAGCTGACTATTACTATTAGGATCTAATAAAGTTCTTTGCTTGGCATTCAAGCTCTTCACCACCTGGATCTTTTCTACATCATAAGTCTTACACCTTCCTCCTTTCCACACCCTCTACTACCTCACTATATTGGTCTAAATGCTGTTCCTCATACAGCATACATATTCTATTTTGGAAAAGCTTTAAATTTGAATGAATGACTTTTTTGCTTTCTAACATCTTTAATCATTAAGAGAAGTCTCATTCCACACTTACCTCTTCATTGTGACTATGATCCCTGTGGCTATGTGCTGAAGAGACTGCATTTTTTTTCACATCGTTCTGCTTGTGAGGGGCTTCACGCTTTCGAGGGTGCCAATGCTCTTCATTATGAGGATCAGAATCTTGGTGACCATGGTGGCCATTATGCTCCGGAAGGTGTACATGATCATATTTGTGGACCCGATTATGCTCATGCTGTTCTCCCTGATTGTGGTTAGGGGCAGAATCAGGTGTAGTAACTTTCTTTCCTTTTTTTTTCTTCTTGGGTTTCCGAAGTTTAACTTCAGCTTGCTCCTGAGTTGTGTTAGTCTCAGATGATGGAGCATGGCTTGGCTCTCCATGCTCACTGTGAGTCATGGAATCATTATGAGAGTGGTGCGTAGTGTTATGGTCAAGGTGAGGATGCAGATGATGGTGGTGATGGGGGTGGTGATTATGGTCATGAGAATGCTTATTTTCAAATTTTACAGGTGCTTCAGCTGTGTCTTTTTCTGGGTCACATTTGTGGGTTTTTTTTGATGTTCCACTAGTCCCAGTTTGATTTTCTGAATTTAAGTGATTATGGGAATGTTGATGGTTATGAGAATGAAAATGTTTTCCTTCCTGAACAGCTAAAATATCTAAGTGAGAAACATGATCGTGACCAATATCCTCATGATTAATCTCAACTACTTTTATCTCTCCAAGGCCCAAGCTTGTTAAAAGTTTCTCCAGACCAAAAAATGACAGTCTTCCGTTTTCACCATAGCGAGCAAAAAGTTTTTCAATGTAGTATTTTTTTTCATTTTCAGCATCCGGCACTGAAAACTTACTTGCCTCAGATTCTGTTATACCACCATGAAGATATGGTGCCTCTGAGATCTGGTAATCATTATGGTTGTGATTATGATGGTCATGCCCTTCCTCATGGCAGTGGTTGCACTGATGGAAAATAAAGGTCAGCAAACAAATGAGGCAAAATTTTGTGTGCATGTGTACCTTCATTTCTGATCTTCCTGTGAGAGAGGAGAAAGAGAGAGATTGAGATTAATTTCCATTTATAGGAGAATCATTTTTAAAACTCCACAGATCTTCTAATAATTTTGCATTTACATAAATGCTTCTCCAGCAACTTCTGTTCCTTGTCCATCCTTTCTATATTCAATCCAATATATATGCCTAATTCCATTCTTTCCTACTAAAAAACCTTCTTAAACTCTACTTAGAAATCACCTCTTCCTTATAAATAAGTGTAATTTCACCTAATCATATGAACTATAGTAATTCCTCACACTGACCACAAGGTAATAGATTGCTACATTTTTAACATTCTGCCATCTTTGTTTTTATACATTTATTATTATAATGATATCCATTATAAAAAGAACTTGACAACACAAATTACTATTTTAGGGCAATCCCCAAAATAACAGAACCTGATTTATATTCAGCCTTTACTTGATTCTGATCCATATAAATGACCACAACCAGATAGGAAACTGTCAAGTCAATAGTTGATGAATAAATGTAGAATATTTCAGGCAGAACGATAGTCTTCTCCAGTCTATAATCAAATTCAATAACAGCTAAATAGCTGATTGTGGACTCAAGTTAAAATGTGCAGATGAACATCGTTATCATCAATGATTTGCTTTCAAATGATACTGAGACTTTGTATAGCAAACATAAAAAGGCAGCTTGGTAAAAATACTGAAAATCACCAAGGGTCTTCTGTGATTAGAAACAGGAAGTAATGTACAGTAGGAACAGTTTTGGAGTATAAGGACCTGGATTAAAATTTAGCTACTGTTCTTTACTAACTGTGTGGCTTGCAGCAAGTCAGTTAAGCTCTCTGAGTTTCAGTTTCCTCATCTGCAAAATGAGGGAGTGAAACTACATAGCCTCTACAGTCCCAGTTTTTATTCTATGACCCTATAATCCTATAAATGAAAAGGTCCATAAAATGAGAAAGGCTGTAAAGGAAGAGTTCGCTAATCATAAAATAGTGTCTTGGAGTAAGAGGAGTCCTATAAATATGTGAGGTTTTCTCAGGCAAATGGAATTCAGCCATAAAACCATTCAAAAACAAAAAGAATTCAGTTCATGTGTGGATGCAGATAAAGTAAGGTAATAAATGCCTCGGTAATATCATCATCATATTTAAATTTTTTTTAAATAATCTAATCAGTATCTTGAAGGTGCTGCAAACAAGTCTTGGTGGCAACATTTACTAAGCATGACCAAAAAGCTTTAGTTTGAGCTATCATTTTGCTGCATGAAAGTGGTATAATTGTCAATAAATATATTATTCCCTATGTACAAAATTAAAGGGCTACTTCTACAGGAGCTATTACTATCCTACTTAAACTGTGGTGCTCAGAACTGAACACTAATAGGGCAGATACAATTTGATATGGGTAGAGCACAATGGGATTATCAGCTCCTAATTCCTGGAAGGCATGCCCTTCCTAATGTAGCCAATAGAATGCATAAGCTTTTTTGATTGCCATAATATCACATTACTGAAACATATTGACCCAGCAGTTCACTAAAACTTTTAGAGAATGCTACCTCTATCAATGGCTGCCAGTAATACAAAAAATGTTTTGTAATTTTTTATTAATTATTTTTATTTTCCTAATTCCTGGATTCCCTAATTAGGCTGCCAGTAATCCAAATTTTTTTATCAATTTTTTCTATTTTTCCAATATTACATAATAATTTTCAACATGTGTTTTCCAAAATTATAGGATCAAAATTGTCACTCTCCTTCCCTACACCCTCCCAGATCTAATAAGCAATTTGATCTGGGTCATACATGTTGTTATCAAGCAAAACATACTACAATATTGGTCATTGTGGAAAGACAATACTCAAATAAAACCAAAATCCCAAAATAAAAACACAAATAAACTAAAGTGAAAAATATAGTATACTTTGATCTGCATCTGACTCCCAACAGTTCTTCTTTGTCATTGTCTTTCAGAATTGTTTTGGATCACTGAGTAGCTAAGTCTATCACAGTTGCTCATTCCATAATGTTGCTGTCATTGTTCTGGTTCTGCTTATTTCGCTCTGCATAAGTTCCTGTAGATCTTTCCAGCTTTTTTTCAAATCATCTTGCTCATTATTTCTTACAGTACACAATAGAATTATATCACCAACATATCCCACAATTTGTTCATCCATTCCCCAACTAATTGACATCCACTCAATCTTCAATTCTTTGCCACCACAAAATGAACTGTTATAAATGTTTTTGTACAAGTAGGCCCCTCTCTTTTAATAATCTCTTTGGGATACAGACCTAGTAGTGGTGCTCTCAGTCTTCTCAATTCTTTACAGTTTGGCTTCAGAGCTTATAATTCAACTGAAATTGTTCTTTCCAAAGTTGGTAATGATCTCTTAAACTGCCAAATGCAATGGCTTTTTATCAAACTTCATCTTTCTTGACCATCATTGTAGCTTTGACACTATCAATCATCCTATTCTTGATATTCTCTTTTGTTTAGGTTTCTGGGCCTCTCTCCTCCTATTTTCTTAGTTCCCTTTGTTGGAGTTTCATCCATGTCACATCTGTTAACAATGAATTAACACAAGGCTATCCTAAGGCCTCTTCTCTTCTTCTGTACTACTTCCCTTGGTGATCACAGATCAGTTCCTATGGATTCAATTACCATCTCTACCTAGAGGCTCAAATCTTTTCCAGATCTAACTTCTCTGTTGACCCCCAGTCTTCCATCTCTGGCTCCCTATTAAATATTTCAGACTGGATATCCAGTAGACATTTTAAATTCAATATGTCCAGAACTAAACTCATTATCTTTCTTCTCCCCAAACCTCCCCACTTCCAAATCTGTTACTGGAGAGGGCAACACCATTCTCCTAGTCCTCCAGGCTCACAACTTGTCATCCTTAACTTATCACTTCCTCTCACCTCCCATCACCATATCCAATGTGTTGCCAAAGAAGGTCTCACAATTTCACTTTTGCAACATCTTTCAAATATGCCACCTTCTCTCTCTGATACTACACCGTGGTAGATTCTCATTGCAATAGCCTGGAAGTTGGTCTGCCTTCCACAAGTCTCTCCCTACCAGTCTATTCTCCATTCGTTAGACAATGATTTCCCTGAAATACAGATTTGACAATGTCACCCCCTAACCTCCACTTACTTTCAGTCATTCCTTATTACCTTTAGAATCAAGTATGATTATCTTTCAAAGCCTTTCACAACTTGCCTCCCTTTCCAAGCTTCTTACATCTTTTACTTCTTCCTCCCCTCTCTGAATCTTTGATCCACAAATTGCATCCTCGCTGTTCCATGAACAAAACACTTCCATATCTTAGTTCTGGGCATTTTCTCTAACTGTCTTCCATGCCTGGAATACTCTGCCTTCTGATCTCTACCTTCTGCTTTCCCTAAGCTTCCTTCAAATCCCAACTAAAATCCCATCTTCAAGAAGACCACAAATCTCTCTAAATTTTAGTACCTTCTCTTAGTTATTAGTTTGTAGGTTTGCTTGTTGTCTCCCCATTAGATTGTGAGATCCTTAAGAGCAGCATGTCTTTTGCCTCTTTTTGTATCCTTAGTGTTGACCACAGTAAATATTTATTGAATATAGCTCCTTCATCTTATAAATGTGGAATTGATTTTTATATTCAAATTTAAGACTATATTTATTTGTATTAGACTTCATTAAGATTCAGCCCAATATTTCATCCTGCTGAGATTTTTTGGATCCTGTCATCATCTAATGTTAGCTTATTTTCCAGATATAAGTAATCTATACATGTGATAAGCATACCATCTCTGCCCTTTATACAAAAGTCAATGATAAAATTAAATCCACAGTGCCAAATACAGATTCCTGGAGTACTCCATTAGAGAGCTTCTGCCATAATGATACTGAACCATTAAAATTATACTATGAATCTAACCCTTTTCCTTTCTAGATATTCACCATATCTTTAATTACCCTTCCAAAAATTTCCCCAGATATTGAGGCACATTGGTCTACTGATTACAGATTGTCTTCTTCCCTCTTCTGAAAATTGAGACATTAGGCCTTTTCCAATCATGAGTAACTCTCCCATTTTCTATGATCCTTCAAGCATCATTGATGATGTTTTTGTAATCACATATGCTACTTGTCTTCTGGGTCAGAAGTGTAGTAAGTCTGGACCAAGTGACTTGTATTCATCCTGCTTATCCTGGAATGCAACTCCCTATTAAGCATTTTTGTTCTGTCATTTCTACTGTAAAGTCATCTTCCCTTGCAGAGAAAAAAGAGAAGGGAGATCTATAGTCTCTCTTTTGTTAATTTTTATCACATTATCTTTGCTCCAAGTAAAGATCCTATCCCTTCTTTTGCCTCTTTTCCTCTCAATGTAACTTAAAAAGCCCTTTTTGTTATCCTTAGTTTTTCTTGATTGCTAAAGTTCATTCTGAATTTTTAAATTCCCAATACTCTTTATTAGGTCAGTGCCACCCTCTTAAAAATCACTTTTCTGTTGCTCAGTCTTGCTTTCACTTTCTGCACATTTCTCTTCTTATAAGCAGATTAATTAGTTCTATGACATCCATCTAGCAATCTAAGAGCAACTTCAGAATTGGAAATAATTGACTTATGGGACCTACTCACAGGACCAAAATTACATAATATTAATTTCTTTATTTGTAAAATGAAGGCTAGGTACAACAGGTTAATGATTTCTCTAATTGTCATATAAAAGGAGCCACAACATGGTGGGAAGACTAGTTTTGAAGTCAGAAGATCTGTTTAAATTCTTATAACAACCTTAATCTCACAAAGCCTCAGTTTTCTAATCTATAAAATGAAGGGATGAGATAAACTTTCAGGTCACTTCTAATGCTATAATATATTTCTACAGTATTTCACAAATATCATTGTCCTATTCTTCATAAGGAAATTAAGGCATAGGAAGGCTAAAGGACTTGTTCAAGATTATATCTTGCTAGCTAAATACTGGGATCAAGACTGAAATTCAGTTCTTTGGTTATTTTGTAAGAGATTAGAAGAAAGATCATTTTGAGGTAGGACAAGGTTGAAAAACCTCAGGAAAAAAGGTGGTCTATTAATCAATAAGAATTTCTTAAGTGGGGGGCAGCTGGGTAGCTCTGTGGATTGAGAGCCAGGCCTAGAGACAGGAGGTCCTAGGTTCAAATCCAGCCTCAGACACTTCCCAGCTGTGTGACCCTGGGCAAGTCACTTGACCCCCATTGCCTACCCTTACCACTCTTCTGCCTTGGAGCCAATACATATTGGCTCCAAGGCAGAAGGTAAGGGTTTAAAAAAAAAAAAAAAAAAAGAATTTCTTAAGTGTCACCATGCTGAGCATTGGGAATACAAGTACTTACAAAGGATAAAGCTTATATTCTAATAGAGTAAACAAATAAATATACATATGCACACTTATACAGAGTATAAATATAATAAATTCAAATTTAAGGTACTAAATTTAGGGTAATTTTGAGTAGGAAGGCAATATCAGTTAAGAGGATCAGGAAAGGCTTCATGCAATAGTTAGTGCTTGAATAATACCTTAAAGAGAGGGATTCTAAGATGAAAATAAGGATAACCACTGCAAAGGCAAAGATATGAAGATGAAAGATGGAATGTTCTTTATGTGAAGAAGACAGAAGGCAAATTTGTCAGAAGAGCAGAATTTAGGAGAAGGGAAGTACTGTAAGCTGGAAAGAAAGGTTGGGACCAGATTATGAATAACTTTAAAAGCTAAACACAGGCAATAAATAGGCAATCACTGAAGTTTATTTAGTAGGAGAGTGCCCCCATCAGTCATGCATTTAAGGAAAATCACACTGATAGTAGTGAGGATATACAAGAATGGTGAGAAAGCAGAGAATCCACAAAGCTGTTGCAATAATTCAGGTGAGAGGTGATGAGGCCCTAAAGAAAAGTGTTACCTATGTGAGGGGAAAGCCTATTCTGTTAGGTGAGAGATTTTTTAGCAACAGAAATAGCAATATTTTATAGCTAAGACTATGTGGAGTGAGGGAGAATGAAGAATTGAGACTAAGGCCAAGACTATAAGCCTGGTAAACTGAAAGGATGGTGGTGCCTTTGACAGAAATAGGCAAGTTTGGAAGTAAGGAGTGTATGTGGGAAAAGATGGTAAGTTCAGTTTGGGAATGATCAATTTTTTTTCTAGTTTCTAAGACAATCCAGTTTGATATGCCCAATAGACAATTAGTGATGCAGAAGTGAAGCTCTGGGAGAAAAATAGGGTAGAAAATGCCAATCTGAGTCATCTGCATAGCCATTTAAAATCCATGTAAGCTAGCAAGGATACCAAGAAATATTGTCGAGTTAAAAAAAAATGCATAGAACAGGAACAAGACCCCAACTGTTAGGGGCATGATATGATGAGTCAGCCAAAACTGAGAAAGAGTGGTCAGACAGTAAGAGAACCAAAGAAGTGACAGAGAAACTCAAGTAAGAGATAATATCCAAGAGGAAGGGTAGCTAATAATGCAGCAGACTGATAAAGGATAAAGACTGAGAAAAGATCAACATATTTAGCATTTAAGGGATGACTAGTAGCTGGATAGTCTATAAAGCAAAATGCTAACTCACAATAACCTTCTTTATGGATGTCATCTGCAAGAACTATCAGTTGAACAAATGAGAAAAAAAAAGAACCATTTTTAAAATCAAAATGTTGAAAACCTATGTTGACTATTTGTCTCTTATGTAAAAAACAATGGTATCATATGTGGGTTAACTGGAAGCTTTATGGTCATTTAGATTCTGAATAAATGAAAACTTGCTATACATAGCTCCAATGGAAGATTAAAAAATTCAGCATAGAAAAAACTAAGGAACACTACTACCATAGGAACTATTCCCAATATATTTTAGAAATAGATTGATCATGAAAATATAAATTCAGAATGTAATTTTTTAAGTCATCTGCCAAATATATTATTACATGAAATTTAACAAAAAATGCTCATTTCATATTACTGCCTGTACCATATCCATCTGAATAACAAAAATAAAATTTATGTTTGGTGCTTGAGGTCCAAATTGATTCTGAAAAACCCTCAATTTTACATTTCCCTCTGAGAGATGGTAATGGAGGTAATATTGCCTTATTAAAAGGAAGAAAATAATAAAAAATAATTTAAGTTCTAGGTCCTAAGTATTCCTTACAAACTCTGCTCTAAATTGCCAGTATTAATCCTGAAGAAGCACCAATAAACACTTATTAAAATCCTACTTGTGGAGCCAACCCCAGAGACAGAGGTCCTGAATTCAAATGTGACCTTGGACACTTCCAACCATAAGACTCCCCCCCGAAGAGTCATTTAACTCCCATTGCCCAGCCCTCACCACTTTTTTGCCTTGGAATCGATAAGCTGTAGAAGGAAATGACAAACTACTTACACTACCTTTTGCCAAGAAAACCCTAAATGGGGTCATGAATGAGTCTGGAACAAAAGTGTCCCAATTAAAAAAAAAATGGATCCTATAGGTGCTAGACACTGTAAACAGCTTTTCCTAGGAGTCTGAGAGCCTTGGAAACCCAGGTAATTTTGTACACAGCAAGAAAATAACAGTAGATAGAGACTGAAGAGAAAGGGGAAGATATTTGTGGATGTAAATTGCTAAAGGAGACTAGAGGGGATAGAATCAAAGATACATGCAAAGGAAGTAGCTTTGGCGAGAATAAACATTTACTTCTTCATCAGGATTGGAAAATGGTGCCAAAGGAATATGGAGAGCTCAAAAATATCTGTAGTTAAGTAATTTTCTCAGGCAAGAGGAAAAAGCCCTCATACCATGGTTCAGTAGGAAGAATACTGAATTTAGTATTGAAGGCCCTGGATTAGATAAGATTCTAGGCTCGGCTATATGATCTGTCATTTTTCCCTTATGAACTTCAATGTTACTATCTATAAAATGAGGGGCCTGGACTAGATGATTTCTAAGTTCTTTTTTAAATTCTAAATCCATGCTCCTAATCCAATACTCTCATTTTACAGACAAGATAAAGGCAGTCTCAAGGAGGCCTTTTCCAAAGACAAAGAGATAATAAATACCAAAACCAGAATTTGAACCCAGGTTCCTGGACTTCAGATCTAATGTTTTTTTTCAATTACACCATATATTCTGTAAGCAACACAGTAATGAGCCCCTCTACATTTAATAATATCAACCTACAATGAAAAAATACAAATCCATCATGAGATCAACATTTAAAAACTTTCTAACTTAAAAGGACTTCACAGAGATTGTACTCTGTTGAGAACAGAATCATTTCCGGTGAAGAAATGAGTGCAATGTGTTCATAAACTTGAAGAATTATATACTTCATTTATGAATAGTGAAGAAATATACTTCAATTATACTTCTATAAGAATACTCTCCCTCCCTTCTTTACTGACATGAGAAAACTATAAATACAAAACTCTGGATAAATGATTAGCCTTCATTAATGTTTGAACTTTATTGAGGAAAAAAATGCCAATAAAAAATGTTTAATACTATCATTTTGGGTAGCTGGAAGAGTAAAATGATCTTTACTGATTATTTTGATGTACTAAACATTTAACAAAAACAAAAAGCTAAATTAGGAAACTCCAAGATGAAACCATTTGGCAAGTGTCATTAATCTTTTATAAGCCAAAAATTATACTAGGTTCTAGGAATACTAAGACAAAAGAGAAAAGGCCTTTCCTGCCATTAAGGAGTTTATAACACAGAAAAGAGAAAAGATACGCATATATAAGTATATACAAAAAATGGGGGGAAAAGTTAATTTTGAGAAGATAGTAGCAATTAGGAGGATAAGGTAAGGCTTCACATAGATGGTGATTTGGGGCTGATTCTTGAAGGGACAACAGGCTGAGATGAGGTGTGGGTACAGTCCAAGGGAAAACATTTGATGCAAAAGCAGTGACAAGAAATGAAGTGCTATTTATGAGGAAAATAAAGAGTTAGTTTGACTGAACTGTAGTGTATAGGAAGGGTATTAGTATGCAATAAGGTTAAAAAAGTACTTGGGGAGATGGGGGTAAAAGTAGGGTAAAGCATTTTAGATGCCAAATGAAGAATGTTATGTCTTTAGAATGAGTAAGGTTTTAACTCCCAAATCTACATATCCAGTACCTCTCCAGAGTTCTAAATCTAAATCAAATGCCTACTGTACATTTCTAACTGTATGTCCCAAAAAGCACCTCAAATCCCATATGGCCAAAACAGAACTCTTTCTTATCTTTCTCCCAAAATTTACTCTCTTTTCTAAACTTTCCTATTTATAACAAGAATCCTCAGTTTCAAAATCTGGATTCCTCACTCTTATCTAATAAACTATTAATCAACATTCTTTTTATTTCCTTATATGTTACCACATCCCTTCTCAGTAAGTACTTGTAGAGCCATCACCTTACTTTCAAGGCTCTTTAATGCATCTTGCTAGCAATAATAGTCTTTTCATTTAGTCTTCTAGGCTTAAATCCCACCCCATTCCAATATATCCAAGAGGATTTTCATTAACCATATCATTCTTTTAAAAACTTCACAATGCCTGACACATAGTAAATACTCATTTTCTTCTTTCATTTGCTTCCTCCCTCTAGTGGTTCTCTATTGGATCTAGGAACAGAAACAGGGACTGTCTTTTGCCTTTCTTTTTATCCCCAGTACTTAGTGCAGTCTTGCATATAATAGGCATTTAATAAATATGTTTTATAGGACATCCAACATGCTTCATCTCTTGTCTCCAACTCCACTCTCCCATTCCATTTTATAGATGAGGAACCTAAAGCTGAGAAGTTAAATGATTTGTCCAGGGTCATGTAGTTAGAATTTGTCTGAAGCAGAATTCAAACATGTATCTGACTTCCAAACCCACTGCTTTATGAAAAGTAACGTTAAATGAAGCTGCAAGAAGGAAATTGTTAGGGCATGCATCTTGATTTTTGGTAGGAAAACTATTGCTACCATCCTTTAAAACCATTTAGTCAAACCCTTCACTTTATAAATAATACTGAAGCCCAGAAAGGTTGAGCTACAGTACTCAGAAAAGTTACACAAATATGAATGCTCTATTACATGATAAATTCCAGATCATAAATAAAACTGTAATCTTAAGGGATCCGGGGTCCTTCCTGGGTAATGTAATAGGTATAGGCTTTAAAAGTTTAAAAGCAGATTTGTGTAAGCATGATAGACCACTATATAAAAGAAAAGATCAGTGACCACACTTCTCCCCATATCATACCACTTTGGAACTACCAAAAACATGCAAATTTCCAAAACTAGCTCTGAAAAGAGCCATGCATTTACATTAAAGCCTTAAATTTGAAACAGAGATCCTCTTCCAACCATGCCCAGAACAGAGTCTAACATTAATATAAAAGTTGCAAATCAAGAAATATGGTGAGAAAATAAGCAAACAACAAAAGAAGAATCTGAGCATAAAAAGTTACTGAGGACTTTAGAGAAATTAAAAACACAAACTCTGAAGAAGACAATGAAGTCAAAAGAGCAGTATCTAAAGTTTCAAAGGGAAAAAATATAATTTGGGCATAAAGTCAACAAGAATTCCTGAAAAAACTAACAAAGTTATTTTTGTAAGCAAATAAAGAGTGGAAGAGGAAAAATTAGATGAAGAATTAAAAGCAAAGGAAGAGGTACAGTGAGGTAGCTCAGTAGTGTAGGGTGTAGGGTAGGGAGTGCATATATGGCTTCAGACACTTCCTAGCAGTGCAGCCTGGGCAAGTCACTCAAGTCACTCGACCCCAACTACCAAGCCCTTACTGCTCTTTAGTCATGGAATTATGCAAAGCAAAAGGTAAGGGGGGGAGGGAGGGACAAAAAAAAGTTAGTTATGAAAAGACTTGGTTTTTAAAAAGCTCAGTAAAGGAGAAATTACTAATACTGAAGAAAATAATACTTAAAAATAGAATTAGCCAAGTAGAAAAGGAAGTACAAAAATTCAATAATGAAAATTAATTCCTCAAAAAGCAAATTTGGTCAAATGGAGAAAAAGGTATAAAAATCTTGCTTAAAAAAAGAATTTTTTAAAATGAATTTATTTAGAATATTTTTCCATGGTTATATGATTCATGTTTTTTTTCCCCACCCATCTTCCCTCCTCTTTCCCAGAGCTGACAAGCAATTCCACTGGGTTATACATGTATCATTGTTCAAAACCTATTTCCATATAATTCATATTTGCAGTAGAGCGATCTTTTAACATCAAAACCCTAATCATATCCCTATTGAACTATGTGATCAATCATATGTTTTTCCCACAGTTCTTTCTCTGGATGTGGATAGTGTTCTTTCTCTTAAATTTCTGTGGATTGTCCTGTATCAGTGCATTGTTGCTGATAGAAAATTGCATTCGATTGTGCCACAAGGTATCAGTCTCTGTGTACAATGTTCTCCTGGTTCTCCTTCTTTTGCACTGCAATGTCTGGAGGTCCTTCCATGTCCAGTTCCCATGCAATTCTAGTATTCCTTCACCACCAGATACCACAATTTATTCAGCCATTCCTCAATTGATGGACACCTCCTCATTTTCCAATTTTTTTTGCCACCACAAAGAGCGCAGCTATAAATATTTTTATACAAGTCTTTTTCCTTATGATCTCTTTGGGGTACAAACCCAGCAGTGGTATGGCTGGATCAAAGGGCAGGCAGTCTTTTAAAGCCCTTTGGGCATAATTCCAAATTGCCCTCCAGAATGGTTGAATTAATTCACAAGTCCACCAGCAGAGTATTAGTGTCCCAATTTCGTCACATCCCCTCCAACACTTATCACTTTCCTTTGCTGCCATATTGGCCAATCTCCTAGGTGTGAGGTGGTACCTCAGAGCTGTTTTGATTTGCATTTCTCTAATCAGGAGGGATTTAGAACACTTTTTCATGTAATTATTGATGGTTTTGATTTCTTCATCTGAAAACTGCCTATTCATATCCTTTGACCATTTGTTGATTGGTTAATTTGACTTTTTTTCCTTATATATTTGGGAAATGACTCTATGACACATAAAGAAAAAAAATTTAAGTCCAAAGAATGAAAAAAATAAGAGGAGAATGTGAAATAGTTCATTAAAAAAACTAATCTGGAAAACAGGTTGACAAGAAATAATTAAGCATTATTAGTTTACCTGAAAGTCATGATCAAAGAAAGAGCCTAGGCATCAATATTTCAAATTATCAAGGAAAACAGCACTAATACCCTAGAACCAAAAGAAGCAATGGGTAAAACAGAAATTGAAAGAATTCACCAATAACCATTTGAACGAGATCCCAAATCAAAAACACCCCCAAAATATCACAAATTTCAGAACTCAAAGGTCAAAGAGAAAATATTTCAAAGGTAACCAGAAAAAAACAATTCAAATACTGTGGAGCTACACTATCACAAAAGATTTAGTACCTTCCCGGTTAAATGAGAGAAGGGCTTGGAATAAAATATTCCAGAAAATAAAGGGGTTGGGATTACAACAAAGAATAGCCTATACAGCAAAACTGAATATAAACCTTTATTAAGGGGGGTGGGGGATGGATATTTTATGAAATAGAAGGAATTCAAGCATCCCTGAAGGAAAAGATCAGAGCTGAATAGAAACATTGACTTTCAAACAAGACTCAAAAGAAATATTAAAAGGTAAACAAGAAAGAGAATTCAAAAGGGATTTGAAAAGGTTACTATTTGGCTTTTGTATATCGGAAAATGACACCTGTATTTTCTAAGAACTTAAACAGTATTAGGACGATTAGAAAGGTTCTATATAGAGGGCAAGAGTAAGTTGATTATGTTGGAATAATAAAAAAAATTAAAAAAGGATAAATGAGAAAGAAGGATGCCTTGAGAGAAGGGAGAAAAGGAGTGAAGAAAATTATCTCACATAAGAGACTTGGAAGAACTTTTACAGTAGAGGAAAAAATGGTAAAGGTAGTGAACACTCACATCTAAAGTGGTTCAAAAAGGAGCTCTCCCCCTCACCCCCCCTCTCACATGTGCAAATAAGGACTTATAAGGGAAGGGAGTTAAAAAAAAGAACCGAATAAAACAGGCAGTGGTCAAAACTAAAAGACTTTACTGGAAAGACTGAATAAAATGACAGAAGAATAAATAGAAGAAAATAGGATGGAGTGAATTGTGTAGTTAGTAATCATAACTGAATATGAATGGGATGAAATCACCCATAAAATAAAGGTAGTGAGCAAAATGGATTAGAAACCAAAATCCAACAACATGCTGTTTTACAAAAAACACAATTGAAGAAACAGAAAGACATACAGAATTAAAATATGGGGCTGGTGCAGAATCTATATCTCAGATGAACTTTAATAAAGTAGGAGTAGCAATCATGATCTAAATCAAAGCAAAAGCAAAAATAGATCTAAGCAAAACAGATAAGCAAGAAAAGTACATCTTGCTAAAAAGAACCAGACAGTTACTAAATGTATGCACCAAATACTAAACATATATGTACCAAACAACATAACATCCAAATTCTTAAGTTCAATGAGTTATAGGAGGAAAAAAGCAATAAAACGATACTCATAGGAAAGAAACACCTTAACCTTCCCCTCTCAGAGCTAGATAAAGCTAACCAATAAAATAAATCAGAAAGAAGTCAAAGAGATGAAAAGAATCTTAGAATAGTTAGATATGATAGCTCTCTGGAGAAAATTGAATGGGAAGGGAAAAGGAGTACACTTTTTTCTTAGCTGTACATGGCAATTTCACAAAAAAAGACAATTCATTAGGACACAAAAACAGAAAAGCAGAAATATTAAATGCACCCTTTTAAGACCATAATACGACTAAAAATTACATTTAATAAAGGACCATGGAAGCATACATTAAAAGTTAATTGAACTATGGTAAAATCGAATGCAATGGACTTCTGTACCAGCAGCAATGCAATGACCCAGGACAATTCTGAAGGATTTATGGTAAAGAACGCTACCCACATTCAGAGGAAGGACTGCAGGAGAGGAAACATATAAGAAAAACAACTGCTTGAACACATGGGTTGAGGTGGACATGATTGGGGATGTAGACTCGAAACTACCACACCAATGCAATTATCAACAATTTGGAAATAGGTCTTGATCAAGGACACATGACAAAACCAGTGGAAATGTGCATTGGCCATGGGTGGGGGGAGTGCAGGGGGTGAAGGTGAAAGTAGGAGCATGAATCATGTAACCATGTTAAAAATGAATATTAATAAATGTTTAAATTTTTTAAAAAAAGTTAATTGAATGGGGGGGGCAGTTGGGTAGCTCAGTGGATTGAGAGCCAGGCCCAAAGATGGGAGGTCCTAGGTTCAAATCTGGCCTCAGACACTTCCCAGCTGTGTAACCCTAGGCAAGTCATTTGACCCCCACTGCCCACCCTTACCACTCTTCTGCCTTGGAGCCAATACGGAGCATTGACTCCAAGATGGAAGGTAAGGGTTTAAAAAATAATAATAATAACTGAATGGATAGAGAGCCACGTCTAGAGATGGGAACTTCAGACCCTGGGCAAGTAATTTAATGCCAACTAACTGCCTAACCTTTACTATTCTACTACCTTGAATTGATACTCAGTTTCAATTCTAAGACAGAAGGTAAAAGTTTTTAAGAAGTTAACTGGAAACTAAATAACCTAATTTTAAAAATAGAAACAATATTTCATAAAAGAGGATAATAAACTTGTGGGATACAGTCAAAACACTACTTAGAGGAAAATCTGTATCTCTAAATATATACAACAATAGAAGAGAAAAAATGCACATTAGTTAAACCCAACATGCAACTAATAAAAAAAATGAACCAACAAATTAAAAATCCACAATTAAACACTAAAATGGAAATTCTGAAAGGCCAGAGAGGAATAAAACTAAAAGAAAACCATTAACAAATAAAACTAGGACTTGGTTTAATGAAAAAAAAAATAAACCACTGCTTGTATTAAAAAAAAAGAAATCAAATTATTAGTATTAAAAATGAAAAGAGCAAATGTATCAGAAATGAATATGAAATTAAAACAATTATTAGGAGTTATTTTGTTCAATTATATGCCAGGAAAACTGTCAATCTAAGTGAAATATGAATATTTACAAAAATACAAACTATTTGGATTAACAGAAAACAGAATATTTAAATAACTTGAGAAAAAAAATTGAGCAAGTCATCAATGAACTCCCTAAGAAAAAAACCTCAGGATCAGAATTCTATCAAACATATAAGGAATAACTATAAATTTTTTGAAAAACAAAAACAAAAAAAGGCAAAAAAGGGAGTCCTACCAAATTCCTTATAAGATACAAATATAGCTTTGATACCTAAAGCAGGAAATGAAAAACAGAGAAAGAAAACTATCAACCAATTTCCTTAATGAATACAAGTACAAAAAAAAATTTTTTAATACTCAAAGACACTGTAGTAATATATGCTCCAAAGATCATGTATTAACCAAGTGGAATTTACACCAGGAATGTAGGTCTGGTTCAATATTAGGAAAACTATTGGCATAACTGATCATATCTATAACAAAAGCAATAAAAAAAATCATAATCAATAGATGTAATGAAAGCCTTTGACAAAAAATAATACTCATTCCTATTGAAAACATTAGCAAGCATAGGAATCAATAAAGCCCTTCTTAAAATGATTAGTATTTATCTAAAAACAAGAGTAAAGTAACATGGACTCTTTCTGACCCTACTTAGGGTTTTCTTGGCAAAAACATTGGAGTGGTTTGCCACTCCCGCTCATTTTATAGATAAAGGAACTGTGGCAAGCATGATTAAGTGACTTGCCCAAGGTCACACAGCTAAGGCCACATCTAAATTCTGGTCTTACTTATTCTGAGACCTGCACTCTTCTATCTAATGTGCCACCAAGCTGCCCTAAATAGGTGGAAACAAGGACATCTATTATCACCACTACTGTTCAATATTTTATTGTATTAGGGCAGGGAGAAGAGGGAAGAAAAGAATTTGTAATCCAAAAAATTTTTTTCAATGTTAAAAAATGTTTAAATGTTAACTGAGAAAAATAAAATTTTGCAAACAAATTTACAAGCAAGATTGTTTCAGAAAAATCTGAAAAGACATATGAACTAAAATGACACTAACAGTATACACAGTAACTGCAATATTATAAAGATGACCAACTATCGAAGACTTTATGATCTATACAATGATTCAAAAAAATTCCAGTGGTCCCCATAAAGAAAAATGCTATCCATCTCCAGAAATAACTGATAAAACTCTGAAGGCAGATAGAAATCAATTATTTACTTTTTGTTTTACGTTTTCTATTTTCCTTTGCAACGTGGTTAAAATAGACACGTTTTGTGTAGCCTCGCATTATAATCAAAATCAAATTGCTTGCCTTCTTGAGAGGGGAGCAAGTGAACTTGGAAGTCAAATTTTTTTTTAATGTTTTTTTTTTTTTTAAAGTCCTTACCTTCCATCTTGGAGTCAATACTGTGTATTGGCTCCTAGGTAGAAGAGTGATAAGGGCCAGGCAATGGAGGTTAAGTGACTTGCCCAGGGTCACACAGCTGGGAAGCGTCTGGGGTTAGATTTGAACCTGTCTCTAGGCCTGACTCTCAATCCACTGAGCTACCCAGATGCCCCGTTTATTTTTTTTTTTAACATTGGGAAACGTTAAATGAAATAACTTTAAGAAAAAATAATCATCTTGCAGTGAATGAAGTGCTAAATAAATTGAAGTTCTCCTTTTCTTCAAAATGGGCTTAAACTAAACTTCTCTGAGGAAATCTGGTTTTTCCTCATTTCCACTGGACATATACTATTTATTTTTCAGGACTGAATTAGTTTGCACTTTATGACATTTCTTTATAATTTTTGTTTTTATTGCATGCACATCGCATGTACTTTAAAATCATAACTGGCAAAGCTGTTCTTTGTATATAAATGGAATTTACAGCCACCTAGAAGTACTAACATAAGCCAAAGTGGGCTTTATAAATAAAACGTTCAAGACCTAAGGCCTTTAAAGGGAGGTTTAATAACAAAGAAATGATGATCAGAAGCCCAGAAGGAGGGGAGAGAGAATGGGTCATCAGAGTAGAATTTGGTTATGTTGTACTTATAGAGTGTGGGTTGCCTAAAGTAATATTACTAATTAAATCTTCAAAGATAGATTAGAATCAGATTCAAGGAGTCTATACTTAATTTACTTACGCAATGGAGAGCTATTAATTTTTAAGTAGGAAAGTGATTACTGTGGTGTACTGATTATTCAAATATGTTCAAGGGGAAAAAACTTAGAGGAAAAGATACCAAGTTAGGAGATAATCCAGACAAAATAAGTTATATGATTTTACATATATCACTGTATCTTATGGTAGATACTACCAGGTGTTATCCCTATTTTACTGGTGAGGAAATTAAGGATAAGAAGTTAAATGAATTGCCCATAGTCACAACACTAGTGAAGAGAATTTGAACCGAGGTCTTCCTGACTCCAAATTTAACACTCTATTCATTATTCCATGCTGCATCACAAAAATCCACAAGTCTCAATTAGAGATATAGCAGCAACAGAAGGAAATGGGTTATAAGTATCATAGAGGCAAAAGACAATAAACTTTCACATTGGATTGGTGAGAAAGAGGAATCGAAGAATTTTAAACTTGTATGACTACAAGAATGGCAAAATTATCAAAAGAAATGACAAATTCAGTCACTAGAAGATATTGCTGAGCACCACACTGGTTTTAGCTCTTGCATCACAAACTGGGAAGGGAGGCTACAGATCATCTAGTTCAACTTCATCACTCTACAAATTAAAAGTGAGGTCCAGAGACTAGGTGATGATCATAGCCATAATGGCAATAAGTAGAAGAGTAAGAATTCAAATGCAGGTCCTGATTCTAAATCCAATGCATTTTCCCAGTCTTAAATAGTAATGGCCAAATTAATCTTTGCCCTAGAGCAGCACTGGCAAGCGTTTTTGAGATCGAGTACCCAAACTGCAACTTCAAACTGCCTGTGGAACCATACACACACCCACACCCACACATTACCCAAGACAGAGGATGGAGGAAGTGCTGGCATTGGGTGGCTGGACAGAGGGGCAGGACATCCAAAAAATGTCCTCGGGTGCTGTGGAGAGGGGAAACAGAGCTGCCCCCTCTGTGCTGCTACCACCTCTGTGCCATGGCTTCATCAACACAGCCCTAGAACAAGGGAGAAGAAATATTTGCCACAAAGTAAATGCCATCTCTATACCACAACTAGTAGTATTCCAAGTATGGTAGTACTGCCAACTTAGGATCCAGTTCTTATGTCACTCCTGCTCCAGTGTGTGACACCTCTAACCACCAAGAGTTGGATCTTCCTTCTGAGTGGGTATTTTCAAAGTATAGTCTGGGGAACCATTGGTTCTTTCAGGACTCGAGTCAAAATTATTTTCATAATAATGTTAAGATACTTTCGAATATGGCAGGTATCAATAGATATAACCAACATAAACAAAAACTCTTGGAGGGAGGTCCTCAATAATTTTCAAAAGTGTAATGGGACACTGGGAGCAAATTTTGAGATCAGTCTTTACCAATACTATGTATTCCTACCATGGGCTCTATTCAATATTTAGGCTACTTTTTCCACCTTCTCTAAATAAACTCCTATACCTTCTAGGAACCATTACCTGTGCATCAAAGGCTGAACAGGAATTTCTGACTAAAATTTTCTTCTTGCCATCTGTGCTATCCATGTGATGCAACAGCATCAAAAATGTTTTCTACATTACAATAAGATACAGGATGCCACCTTAATAATCTTTTTTCGATTACTCACTTAAAACTGAATTCTGTAACAGTCATCATCTGAAAAACTGGCACTTCAGAACTTTCTTTTTTAAAAGTAGGTGCACAATTAGCTTCAATTCAATTTTCTCCAAATTCTCATACTGTTTAATGCTATGAAAACCTGGGTTGTCTGATGGTCCATTCTTTCTCATTAAAATATCTATATTACTAATAACTTAAACCATGTATTGAATGAGGGTGGGGGAAGGGAGAAAGGAATAGGGAGGCCATACCAAACATAGAAATAACTCTGACTCCTCAGGGAGGACTTGACAATAGAGTTCCTTCTAGTATAAGTCAGAGTTTACTTTAGGATACTCCTGGTGATCATGAGCAATGAAATTTTTTTTCAAACTCCTTCTGTCAATGTTATAAGATAGAATCCCTTCTGTTAAAAACCTGATTAAAATCAATGCTGTGGAGGGAATCATACTTTATAGGGAGATTTAGATTTGAGTATTGATGGAATCTGTTGTAACAAACAAAAATTTGTGAATTTGCTAAAACAAAAATCTAACTTCCTGTATAATGATGAGTAGTCAAAACTTATTGTTATTGAAACACAGGCTCTTGCTTCAAGGTCAGAACTGAGTAAACAATTCAGAATGCACAGAAATAAATGTAGCTGTAAAAAGCACAAAAGGGTTTTTCTTTCCCAAGTCATAAAAAGTTTTCCAGAATTCCTATTATCAAGCTTACTATTGGTATTTTTCCATAAAAAACACAGAATTTATTCCTTTTGTTAGGATTTCCATTAAACTGCAGTTTTACTATATATGACACAGTCATATTCAAAAGCAAATTCATAGATAACAGAATTCTTTAAGTATGGGGGATGGGTTGAGTTTTTACCCCCCAATCATTATCAAGATAAAGACAGCAAATAGGTAACACTGTAAAACTGAACAAAGTGTATAATCACACTAGCAAAATAGATTAATAAAACATTAAAAGAATGCCTTTAGCAACAGAAAAACTTTTGGGAAGGAATCTAGTAACACAATCATATGGAGATCATTTTTATTATCACCAAAACAAATGTTTGGTCTTCAAATTATAAGCAGATGAAGTGCAGTTATCCCACTCCACACATTTTATAATTCACTGATTACTATTTCCTATAATAGCAACCTGACATTTATCTAGCAACATAACCTATTTAATAAGAGCCAAAAGTTTTTTTTAAATGCATTTTCCACATAATAAAAGTCAGAAGGTGAGGGGGTAAAGTAAATCAGGGTTTATTATTTCATTTTGAAAGCAAATACATAGGTGATGTACATCAAATGTTTGTTGATTACATTGTTTCTCTAAAATAAAGATTTAATATTTAAAGAAATTTTCACTGATTGGTTTCAAGTAAATTCTCTTTTTACTGAAGTATTATCATATCCTAAGTATTTTTTACCTCTAATTCCACAGGCCTCCTCCCCTAGCTTCCTTTAATTTATAAGTTTAAGTGATTAATTCAATGAAATAGAAGCACAATGAATATGACAAATTCCTAATGTAGTGTTTCTGAGGCTTAATATCTAGAACCATTTCTGACATGGTCACATTAGAAAAATCACTCATTGCTTTTTTGGGAACATTATTTCATCAATAAAATAAAGGAAGTGGGTCAGAACTCTAAGGTCCCCTACACATTATGCATACTTTAATGTTTTTACTTAATATAGAGACATTTATGGCTTTCCGTGCATTTTCCTAGCAAGCAGTATAAATATAATCTCCTATTAAGCAGAGAAAAATATTCTAAGAAGCTAAATTAAGTTATCCACGGTCACACACCCAAGAAGTTTGAGACAGGGCTTGAATTCAGTCTTCTAACACACCACGTTTGGAAGATTGCCCCCTCCCCCCCAAAAATATTCTATGCTTTAAATACAGAGCAGGCATTCACTATTTGTTGCTAATTCTTCTATGTTCTTACTATATATTGAGCTAGAATCTTAAGAGATCTTGGAGAAAAAGAGCATCCACAGTCCCATTTCCTATCCCTGACCCAAGATATCTCTATAAATCGGTAATCCTAAGTCACTTTGAAAGCTGTATTTTTAATATTTCTTGAAATTGTCCTATGAAAACTTTTGACAGCTTAACTGTAGGAAACTATCAATATGCAAATTTATTGACTCCCTAGTCCCTGTAAAACACTGTGCTAAATGAAGACACAAGAGATGACAGTCCTTGCTTTCAAGCTTACAAATTAATGGGGGGGGGAGGGGGAGAAGAAGAACATAATATACTGAATAGGAAGCAGTTAACAGAGTATGCCTTAGAATTAAGTTATGGAAGTCTTTCAGTAAAAGGGATATTATTTGGTCCTTAAAGGCATCTAAGGAAGTCAGTTGACTAAGTAGAGAGGGCAGAGAATTCCAAGAATCGAAAATAGTCAAAGAAAATGTCAGGAGATAGTGTCATGTTTATAGATTAACCAAGAAGACAGAATTTCTGAAATATGTGTTGGAGAGTAACATATAGAAACTGGAAAGGTGAGAGGCTAGGTTATGAAGAGTTTAGAATACCAACAAGTATTTTGTATTTGATGCTGGAGAAAACAGGGAGCCACTAGTTTTATGAGTAGGGAGGGTAACATGGTCATTCTCAAGTTTTAGGAAAATCACTTTAGTGGCTGGAAAAGAGAGAGGTGGGATGTGTGAGGCAGGCAGACTCATTAGCTGGCTACTTCAATGGTTCAGGCATTTGTGATGAGGGCCTGCTTTAGTGGTGGTAAAACTTCACAGAATCTGTCAGAAGACACATATCTAATCTACATAAGGCTAGGAATCTCTTCTACAATATACCTACCAAATAGTTGCTTGTAGCCTATTACAGTGGGAGAAGCTATATGCCTCTAAGCAGTCCATTTTACTTGAGCTAAAATCCCAAATTTCCCCAGATATTTCTATATTTTTCTGGGTCATTCTTTTGGGGTGAATTTGTTTTCTCCAAGTTCACCCCATTTTTAGTGAAAAAAGATTATAGGTAATGGCTTGTATGCTCAAACTGCTTCTGAAAGCAATTCTATAAAAGGAGATCCAAAAACGTTTTGATCACATCATTGAAGTATTTGATCCTTCCAAGAACAGTAAGTACAAAACCTTATTTTGTTGTGTAAGTTTCAGCACATTTGGCTTCAAGTATGATTTAGCCACTTCTTTCTCTAGGTTTTATCTTTATTTCAAAGTGCCTTATTTTTCATTGATGAATATAAAGGCCATAATTTCAATTTTAACAGAAAATACTAATTTAATTTTGTTGTTAATTCCATTCCCAAATTTAAGGTGAAATTTTCAGCTAATACTATGCAGGAATTTAAAAATTTATCACTGTCTCATGGTTTTCACTCTTAATAACATACCAACAAACTAAACCTTAAAAATAAAACACCGTTAAGAGTTTTATCACTTCAAGTTTTATTTTCCAATAAAAACAAAGGGAAAAAATTAAACTAACAAGGAATCATGAAATCATGCAATACAATTATCTCTACAAATATCATGTTATACTTTATAGACAGGAGAAACTTGAAGAGCATGCAGTTGCTATTCTTTCCCATCTCCTTGTTTTTGCTTTTTATTATTTATGTATTGTGTCCCCCAAACCTCCAAATTATTTAAAGTCATCAAATAGACTAATATATAACAGGCTAAACACATGCCACCCTTGATCTCATGAGCAACACTCTAAAGGTAGAAATAAAATAACATGCGGGTTTTAGGAAAGAACATTTTAGAAAAAAACTAGGGACATTTGATTTAAAATGCAGTAAATTAACACCAGGGGGCACCACTATGCTATTGGTATATATAGTCCAGCTTTTGGATTCACATGGATAAATTCTTCTGATAGTTATTTTAAATGTTCACAATTTTAATAAGATTATAGCATAAGTGTATGAGTTCTGTGGCTATACATTAGCTAAGGTAGGTTTTTAGCCCATCTGCTTTCCTACTCTAGTCAATCTTCTTGTTTTGTTCTCTCTCATAAGTCTTACCAATTGGCCTAACTAGGCCTGTTCTATACAGCCAATTATCTTTAAAGTACAAGATTTCAAAATTCCCATTCATGAATCTTAACTTTCCAAAAAGCAATTTTCATTGAGGGAAAGAAGGGAAGAGACATAAAATTTTATTTTTCTTATTTCAACCAGTATTTACGAAATGCTTACAGTGTGCCTCAACAAATTAATAAAGGATTTTTTTTTCCTGTGAAAAACATCATTAGGCTAAATTTGGAAGCAATCAGGAAAGAAAAATGGGAATGTTCTAAAAATGTTCTAAGTATATGAAAAAAAGCTGAGTTAAGACCACCCAAAATAGTCCTTGATGTGGAGTCAGGCACTTGAAATATCCAATATGAAGTGGTTATCCTTGAAAGGCCCAATACTACTAGAGAACATTACTTACTTATCTGTGGGCACTCAAATAACAATGAAGAGAGGAAGAGAAAAAGACACAAAAGAAAAAACCGAACTATAAGTTTTACTTAGACCACTAATTCAAGTACTGAATCCTGTTGCTGTGGGGAAAAACACATCATATTAACAAGACACAACTACATTGTTAAGGTATACAGTAACAGCTGATAAAGTGTGGCTGCATTAGTATTAGAGAAAATACTCCCATGGCTGGATTTTATTCCTGCTCTTTATTCTCAGTCAAGTTATGAAGAAAGCAAACGCATAACCTAAATACATCTTGCAATTTCTCAGCACTTCCTAATGCAGTGGGCAAAAAATGTAGTGTTGAAAGAGGCTAAATTCTGTAATTGGTAATATGCCAAGCTTCCGTTTCTATTCCAGTCAGAAAAATCTCGGCAAGATATGGAACTGGCAAAACTATCCCATTATAAAAATGACTAAAACGATTTTTTATGAAATGTTTAAAAATAAAGATTTCTGGGTATAGGCACTTAATTCCTTATTTTTTAATTTACACCTACACATCTAAACCAATTCAAAACTGGATTCTCTCCAATACGTTTTTATATTCATAAAGTTAATGTGAGATTTACACATAGGAAATACCAGGGATTCATAAATACGAAGCCAAGCAAATAAATTCTTCAAAATAAGTAAGCTCCTTAGGTTCCAACTTAAAAGGTCCTAGGGATAAATCTACCAATAATAAAATTTTGTGTAGAAAAGGTTATTCCCTCCATCTCCCTCCTCTCCTTCCCCTCCCAAATCAACATCAAAACCCCAAACTATCAAAATAAATTCAAATTAAAATATAATTCCTTGGGGGAACCTTTCTCCAGTTTCAAAACTCCTAAGGATAAATCTAAGTTTTCGTGGAGACAAGATTACCTCCCCCCTCCCAAATAAAACACTAAGAACCCAAAGAATCATAGAATTCTAAGAGTTGGAAGCCTGCCTATGAGCCAGTCTCGTTCAACTGAAGTTAATTGTCCAAGGTCACATAGCTATTCAAGGCACCATGCTTTCGTCATTTTACTAGTGTTAATTCGAAGGGTCTTTTTGTTTGGATTTCTCATTTAAAAAGAGGTCCAAGATCAATGTCCTACATCAAAAAAAAAAAAAAAAACAACTAAATAAATATGGCACTAGCTCTAATGCCCAGCTCCAAAAGGCCATAAGGTTTTGTCTCTGAATTCATCTGGATGGCCTCACAGTGCCCACGTGAAGCGGCCTCCACCCGAGACTGCAGTCAGAGGAAGCGCTTCAACGTCACATTTACCCCGCCCTTAACTGCGGGCCTCACTGCGCTGCCCAGCAAGGCCCAGACTCCATCCCCTCGTGGTCCTCACCTGGGGGGAAGGGAGAGACAGGATTCGAGTCTGGAAAGGGGAGGGCAGAAGGAGGGTCTACACCGCACCCCACCTCCCCTTTTTACTTCTTTTCCTATTACCTTCGGAACAAAGCGAGAGAGCCACGCCACAGCTCTTGGAAGAGCCAGACGAGCCCCCGCCCCTCTCCCGCATTTTGTCCCCAGGATCCACCCGTTCCTCCCACGTGAATCCTAACCTCAAAGGCATCTCTCCCCACCGTACTCCGTTTCAAACCGACACCCCCACAACATCCATCTTCCCTTAGGACGGGATACCAAAATGAAAAGATTGGGGATCCTCTCGGGGGCTTGTGCGGCTCCAAAGTCCCCTACGGCCGTTAGCCTTCTGCCCATTTGGGGCAGATGAAAGACGGGTTTCACTTTCCCCAAGCCTCCTCCAATCAATCCTCGGAGAAGCTTTAAAGAAAAGCCGGCCCCGCGGGAAGCCCAGCCGGGCAGGGTTGTACCCTAGCCGCGGCCTCCCCCAGCGACCCCCCCACCCACACACACCCCCGCCAGCTCGGCCGCCGCCGCCCCTCCCCCGACCGCCGCGGTTTCCCTCCGGCTCAGAGAGGGGGAGATGGCTGAGCGGTGGGGCCCC
>NC_058132.1:218136844-218170180 GCF_016433145.1 Gracilinanus agilis
GACCCCCCCACCCACACACACCCCCGCCAGCTCGGCCGCCGCCGCCCCTCCCCCGACCGCCGCGGTTTCCCTCCGGCTCAGAGAGGGGGAGATGGCTGAGCGGTGGGGCCCCGCCGGCCGGCGAACGGCCGCCCCGGCCCGCGCGAGCTCCTGGGCGCACGTGAAAGACAAAACGGCTCCGCGCACTGCCCGCCGCTCTGCTGCCCTCTCCCACGCCGCCGCTGTCTCCAGCAGCTGGGGCGGACTGAGGGGAGGAAGCCGTAGCCCGGCTACCCAACACCCTCCCAGCCCCCCGGGACCCGGCCGAGGATCCCCGGTTCTGTGGCCCGCTTCCACCCCCCGCGGTCCCGGGACTCGCGGTCTCCGTAGCGGATGGGGCCGGTTCTGGGGGAGGGAATGTAAACAAATCGGGGTTTTATAGTTACCTCACACTCGAGTGCCGTGTGCATCTCCTCTCCGCTCGGTACCAAACCCCGGCTGCACCAAAGAGCGTATTCATCAAAACCAGCTGCGCTAGCTGCGTCGAGGCGGCATGCCCGCCCCACGCTCGGCTACGCTGCCGGCGTACAAAGTCCAGCTCAATCATCCGCGCAGCCGCATCCCCGTTCTCCAGTCAAAGCTACGCTACTGGCGTACTCGATACTTCTCCGCCATTTACCCTGAGGTACGCCGATTTCGTACAGTAACCCACAGCTCACGGAATCTTCGTTTGTAGGCGGAGTCAAATGGAAAGCTGACTCTACGCTAAGACCGCAGCCCACGCTCCACGCTGGTTTTGTTCCATGGAAGGCACTGCCCCCGAGAGGCTAGGGGTGGCTTGTAGGCTACTTGTAACGCATGCGTAGAATGCCCTTTGCCACCTGACAATTGTAAAGAGGTTGGAACGTTGGCAACGACTTTCCCAGACATCTTTCTCTTTTTGTTTTTAGAAAAACTAAAAGGAATGTGAGAGACTCTCCCAAAAATCATGGATAAAAAGCAGTAATCTGTGGTTGCTAAAGTGGATGACACTGGATATGATGACAGATTTTGCCATTATTATAAAGTCATTTCATCTTTTACAACAATGCAACCAAGACAATCTGAGCATTCCCCCAAGGAAGGATCCTTCCAAGACAGCATGGCACAAATGAAAAAGTTCTGATTCAAAATCAAAAGACCCGAGTTCGAATTCTGTCTAGTACCTGTGTGAGCTTGGGCAAGTTACAAATACTCCCTGAGTATTGGTTTAATTTGTAAAATGATAAGGATGGGACTAGATAGCCAAAAGCTCTAAATACATGATCATGAGAGTTTTCTCCTCTATTCGCTTTCCTCCAGGAAAAATTGAAGGTACAGCTCTATGACCCACCAATAAACATTTCTTTTTCACTTATTGTCAGTAGGGATAAAAATGCAAAAATGTGCCAGTCCCTGTCCCCACATAATTTATATCCTAGTTTGGAATGGAAGTTAAGACACGCCCATTGATCAGTAAACACAAGATATATGCAAAATATACAAAGTGAGGAGAAACTAAAAATAGGGGAATAATCTATAAAAATCCTCTTAAGGTTTCAGACATTTGAATTGAGCTTTGAAGAGACTTAGAAGTTCTGAGAAGACAAAAAGGAAGACATGGAAATAAACTACAAAAGCATTGAGATGGAAAGATGGAGTGTTATGTAAATGGAATAATAAATAGGTTGGTTTAACTGGAATGCTGGACTTGGAGTGAGAAACATCTGGGTTCCAATCCAGCCTCAATCACCTACTAGTTATGTGACTTTTGACAAGTCACTTAACTACTCTCTGCCTATATTCTCTCATTTGTAAAATTGTGATAATAATTGCACCTACCTCACAGGAGTGTTGTGAGAATCAAATGATATATTTGTAAAGGGCTTTGCAAACCTCAAAGCTATTAAATATGTATATTGGCTAATTTACATTGACTATTATTTTCTGGAGGAAAAGGAGGAATGAGGCCTAATCAACTGAGAAAGATAGTTTGAAAACAGATTTTGAAGTCCTTAAAATGCTGAAGACAGTTCAACTACCAGCATATCATGGGCTGAGGAGTAATATGGTCAAAACTGTGCTTTAGGAACATCAGTGTATCAGCCGTATAGGAACTGATTTTTCAGGGGTGAGATTGGTTAATCCAATTAGCTGTCTGGAGGTGATAAGGATATGAGCTAGAGTGGTTGTGGTGGGAGTAGTAAAAAAGACAACAAACGCAAGAGATATCACCCAAAGTCACCTCCTAAGTGAGCAATGCCAAGTTTTTCATGCCCTCTGGCCAACCACCTGGCCTGAGACTGGCCACTCTCATCATTACTCCCCTCCACCCAGGCTTCTGCTCTAGCCAAGCATTTCTCTTTGCTTGTCCTTTGAATGACTTGTTTATTCATGTCTCCATTTCTGTGTACTTATCACACCAAGCAATTTTAGGCCTCATCTTTACCAATCCAGAGTCCTTTACCACCTTCAAATCACTGGTTCTGGTATCCTTTCCTCATTAACCCTTACAGGCTATACCTTAATTCAATTATGTGTGCTGAATATGTTCATTCCTCTAAGTTATTTCTCATATCTACATGTGTTTGTTCTCTATCCAATTCCATCCTTGAATTAAAAAGTTCTTGCTATGTTTCTTTTGTATATCTACATAAGGCATATATTGTGACATTCTAATAGATAATTGGCTTGCATACTTTCCCATTTCATCTTTCCTCTGGGTTAAACTCAACTTTTTTTTTCTTTATTTATTTCCTACTTTCTTTTAAATGAAGGGGTCCAACTCAATGACCTCTAAAGTTTCTTGTGGCTCCAAATTAATGATCCTATGATTCTACTTTACACCACTTTCATTTATTCCTAATCAATACATTTAGAATTCATTTCAAGAATTTTAAATTAGTTTGTACAAGATACTACTACATTTGAGGCAGCATGGCCTAATAGGAGGTGATCTGCGAACCAAAAAGACCTGGCTTCCAAAGAGAGCAAATAAAATGGGGAAAGATCCACATATAATGGAAAAATATTTATGGCAGCTTTTATTGGGGCACCAAAGAACTTGAAACAAAGGGGCACCCCTCAGTTGGGGCATAAATGTTCAAATTATCATTCATGCATATAACATATTAATGAAAACTAATGGAAAAGGGTGATTTAATGAAATCTTGGAAGATTTCTATGCACTAATGCAGAGTGAAGTGAGCAAAACTAGAACAATTTATATAGTAACGACATCACTGTAAAGTAAATCAGCTTTGCAGGAGTAAAGAAATCTCTGATCAATGCAATAATCAGCTATAATTTCAGAACAAAGTCACTTGCTATGGGGTCAGACAGCTAATAAATATCTAACATGGGATTTGAATGAAGATCTTCCTAACTCCAGGTTCAGTGCCCTATCTACCATGCCACAATGTCTGTCCCACTAATTTAGAAGCTCCCTGAAGGTTGGAACAAAGTCTTATGTATCTTTATACTCATCTTATTATCCAGCTTAGTGCTTTGAACATGTAGGACAGCTCAACTATCTTCTGAATGAACTGAAATAAGTTTTCATTATTTCTGTCACGCTGACATTGAAAATGAGGCACAAAGAATGATTTGCTTGGGAGCAGCTAGGTGGCACAGTGAATAGAGCCTGGAGTTGGAAAGATCTAGGTTTAAATCTGGCCTCAGATACTTCCTAGCTGTGTGATTCTAGGCAAGTCATTTAACTCCATTTTCTTAGCCCTTGCTCTTCTTAGTTGTTACTAAGGCCAAAAGTAAAAAAATTATTATGATGATGATGACTTGCTCAAAGCCACCCAGTGAGCTTTAGGGAGAGTAAGAGAAAAAAGTCAGTTTATTAGAAATTAAATTTCTTGAATTTATCAGGTTACTGATATAGCCAAATGAATGGAGAAAAGCCTTTATTAAGTACTTTCTATTCACCATGGACTGTGTTAAATGCTAGGGGTACAAAGAGAAAAAGTTAGATAGTCCCCACTCTCAAGGAATTCCTACTCAAATGGGAGAGTTGGTAAGGAAAAGAAAGTCTGGCTCCACGGCAGATGACAAGACCTGGTGTCCTTAGGTTACATCCATGGTTTAGATTAAAATGCCAGGCCTGGGTCAGGAGGGCATTAAGGCAAGGCAGATTATAAGGCTTGGAAGATTTTAGAAGACAGCAACAGGATAGATGAAAAGGTCTGGTTGTCCTCCATCTCATCCAAAGGAAAAGAGTTGGTGACTCCCACCCTATATAAAATATGTGAGTACAACAATGACCATGGAAGTGTGTTTGGCATACATGTATGGCCCAGATCAAATTGCTTACCATCTCTCAAGGTGGAAGGGAAGAGGGACAGTTTGGTTCTCATAAGTTGGAAATTATTATTACATGTAATTGGGAAAATAAAATATCTTTGAATAAAAAAAAGGATAGGTGAACAGTTAATAGGTCATGTGGAAACAGAACTTCAGTAAAGAAATGTGGTGAATACTGGGAAAGGTGTTAAAATAAAAAGACAGCACTGGACTGGATGTCAAGGGACCTAGTCATTAACTGTATGAGCTAGACTAAGAGTTCTTGACCATTTTACCTTCATTACCCTCCTTTTGCAACCTGGTGAACTCTATGGATTCCTCAAGACAATGTTTTTAAATGCATAAAATATACAAGATAACAAATTATATTGAAATATCATTATCAAAATAGTTTTCAAAAACAAGTTCACTTACCTAATATTAACCTTTGATTTAGAACTTAATTAGCCTCTTCCTGCCTTAATTTCCTCATGTGTAAAAGGATATTAAAGAAGCACAAAAATCTCTTCTAGCTTTAATTCTCTATGTTTGTAAGTACATGTACAATTGCTTCAAAATCTTCCATATATTTTGTCTATGTAGAAACTACCTGAATTAAAATTATTTTCCATATATTTAAATTGTGCGTGCTATAAGGCTACTTCCATATGACATAATATATGAATTCAGAATCTTAAGAAATTATAAAGAACTACTTAACATTTGTAGTGGGGTTAAGCAGTAATACCATGACTTCAAGACTAGGGCCTTTCCTGTGACACAGACAGGATATGACTAAAGGAAGTTATTGTTATAGAGGCTTGCTATATTCTTAAGGACAAAAGGAATTTTCAAAATCTGTATTGAAGAACAAAAGAAATAATAATAATTCACAAAAAACGGAGAACCTTTCATGAAAGGTTATGTCAGGAATATCACTGTTTTTTTTTTAATCACAGAGCTTAAAAGCAATTGTCTGAAATGTCAAACAAGTAGTAGTCACTAGAGAGAGAAATGAATATTCCCTTAGAAAGAAAAACTTTTTTTATTCATCTTCAATTTAAATTCCATTAAAAAAAAAAAAAAAAGAATGTTGCTCAGAGCCATAACTAGGCAAGAGACAGAAATTTAGACAGCATAGAGTCCACTGAGTTTGGCACCTAGTTGGCAAAAAACAATAGCTGTAATAATAAATTATAGCATTTTCATAATGCTTACTATGTGCATTATGTAGTGCCAGGTACTATGTTAAGTACTTTACATTCATTTGAGCCTTACAACCCTTGAAGATAGGTACTATTATTATTAACCCCATTTTACCAGTAAGGAAACTGTAATTGAGTAACTTGCAAAGGGTCATACAGCTAGGAAGTAACTAAAGACAAATTTGAACTCAGATCTTCTTGAATTCACTTTTTTTTAAACCCTTAACTTCTATGTATTGGCTCCTAGGTGGAAGAATGGTAAGGGTGGGCAAGGGGGGTCAAGTGACTTGCCCAGGGTCACACAGCTGGGACGTGTCTGAGGCCATATTTGAACCTACGACCTCCTGTCTCTAGGCCTGGCTCTCAATCCACTGAGCTACCCAGCTGCCCCTGATCTTTTTGAATTCAGACCAGCACTCCATCCATTTTGCCACCTTAATGCCTACAAGAGGATTAACAAGTGGCACAAAGATCTCCAAATTGCTAGAACAGCTCTGCTATTTTCTTATCTCTTGCCGAGGGCACAAAAGTTTAAATTATTACTCCAGTTTTGCCCATATATGAAGATTATAAAACAAAGATGACCTGGCTATTGATCATGGAGATGGATAGCCTGGGCTTTTCATGGTTTGTGGGGATTCTTTAGAACATCTCATTGATCAATTGAAGAATTATAAAAAAAAATTCCTATTTCTAGCATAAGTAACTCTGCATCTAACAGAAACAAGGATTTACATGCTTTGTTGAAAAGGTTCATGAAAGTATTCCAAGATTGATGTTTATACTTCTCAGGTATTTATTATATCCTAATCTGTTTATATATTTTTCTCTTTCCTATTAGCTCTCTACAATGTGCTTTTGTTGTTATGATCCTGTGCTGCAAAAACAAGGAGACTAAATGATGTGGATGACATAGTCTGAAGTTCAAATGAGAGGACCTCAATTCTGATTATGATACTTGCAACATGTATGGCATAGGGCAAGTCATTTTCCTCAATTATGAGATGAAAAATTTGGATTAGATAAATGATGACCCCTGAAGATTCTTTCAGTTCCAAATCTATGATTCTATCAACAGATGAAATAGGCAACTATCTATGATATGATTAAAAGGCATTTTGAAGGACCCTTCCACTCACCCTTGTGCAGTAATAAGAGCATTGAAATTTCATAATTTAATTAAAGACTTGATTTTAAATCCTAGCTGGGTCACTTTGCACCTGTGTGACTTTGGATATGTTATCTACTTAACCTGTTGAGGCCTCAGTTTCATCATCTGTAATATGAAGAGGTTGAACTAGATGGCCTCTAAGGACCCTTCTAGTCCTAGATTGATCATTCTGCCACAATAATGCCTAAAATGCCACAATTAGGCCTTCTTTCCTTCCTCTTAAACTCAATAGGACTCTGATTAAATTATATTGGCTTTAGTGTCTCAGCCTGACCTATTGAATTAAATATAAAGTCCTACACTTGGCATTCATCCAAAATCTGTCTCCAACTTGCCTTTCCAGCCTTGTCTCACCCTGCTCTTTTTATTCTCCTTTGAATTCTCCATTCCAGACAAACTGGTTCTGCATACTTCACTCTACATCAGTTCTTACAAGTCTTCCCAGGTTTCTCTGAAAGCATGTCTTTTGTCATTCCTTATAGCACAATAATATCCCAATAGGTTCATATCCCATATTTTGTTCAGTTGTACTCCAATTACTGGGCACCACCTTTTTTTCAGTTTTTGCTATAACAAAAAGTAGTTCTATAAATATTTTGGTAGACAAGTCCTTCATCTCTCTTATACTTAATTATATCATCAGGAGAAGGACTTTCAGCCAGATAGTAATAGTTCTCTAAATTGAGTCAATCTTTTACAATTAATAGATCATCAAAAAGTTTTGCAGGAGTTAATTGCTATCCCTATTCCATTCAAAATCAATCATCCTCCTGAAGAAGAGGTAGGACATGGCCTACAAGCAGCTAGGAACAATAAAGACTTACAAGATCATAATTCTTGTTTGTTCACAGTGACCTCATAGGCCATTTGATTCAACTCCCTCCCTCTACAGATGAAGGAACTAAGATCTCCAAGAAGTTAAATAACTTGTCTAAAGTCACACAGATAATATTTGAGGTAGACCCATAGGAAACAAAAAATTATGTAGAATCCTAGAGAATTACAGAATTAACTGTAAATGAAAAAAAGAAAATAGCATAAAACAAAATATATATTTAAAAATACTTAAATACTACATAATAATTTTGTTTTATGCCACATGAGGTTTTTGCCTTAGCTTTGGGATCATTAGGAAATCTGAACAGCTTCCAAGTTTAAAGGTTTATTCTGCAGTAATATCTATTGTAACATTAATTAGCAAATCTGTTTATAAATTCAGTTGTGACTAGTCTCTCTAACTTGACCTATTCAAGTTCACTATTGTAAACAAAAGGCAGAGTGCTACAGAGCAAATAAAAGTACTAGGATTAGAGTCAAAAGAAAAATTGGATTTAAATCCCTCCTCTGACTCTATTTTTAGCAAATCACTTAATTTCTAAGTGCTTCAAATTCCTCCCTTTAGGATATAACTAAAATTTTAAATGGCTCTAATCTTGGTTCAGTGGATAGATCCCTGGGCCTGAAAGTCAGGAAGACCCAAGTTAAAATCTGGCTTCAAATATTTATTAGTTGTGTGACCTAGGGCAAGTCACTTAACTTCTGTTTGCCTTAGTCCAGTAGAGAAGGAAATGTCAAATCGCTCCAGTATCTTTGCCAAGAAAATCTCACCTGGATCATAAAAAATCTGTTCCAACTGAACAATAACCACCTGCATTAAAAAAGAACTTCCCACGCAAAGTTTCCAAATCATAAGATGGCAGATATTCCACATGCTATAGTAATTATAAATCGTGCAAAAGCAAAAGCAACTATGCGAGGAAACAGATAATGTATAATTAAAAGGAAGATGTGCAGATACAGTAGTTTTCTATCATAAAGCAATTCTTAAAGAATTATTTGATCATTTGACTTGAGAGTTGGGTGGGATTTTAGGGTTCATGTAATCCAACCCTCTTATTTTACAGAAACAGTCCAAAAGGTAAAGACTTAATGTATACAAAAATACTTATTGTGTCACTTTTTTTGTTATAACAACAATAAAACTAGAAACAAACTGGTGCCCATTGATTGGGGAATACCTAAACAAATTATAATATATATACATAATGAAATTTATTGTGCCCTAGGAGTGGTAAAAGGAATGATTTTAGAGAAAGTTGGAAAGACTCCATATGAACTCATTCAGAGTGAACTGAAGAAAAAATATATGATGACCAAAACATTATAAAGGGAAAAAGTTTTGAAAGACTTATAAACTTTGATCACTCTAATGACCAATCATAACTCCAGACTTCTCCATCATGCCTCTTCAGATGCCTTCTTCCTCAGTTCCTGCAGATCTTCTTTCACTGGGGACTTCTTCCATGAACCTCCATTTTGAAGAAAGGCCCAAACCAGGCATTCTTCAGATCCTAACTTTGACACCATTCCTCATTCCCTTTAAGTTCCATCTTCCTTATTTGAATAGTCAGTTAATTCTTGAGGGCAGGCACTGCTTTTCTTTTTGCTTTAATTTGTATCACTAAAATTTAGTACAATGCCTGACACATAGAGAGAGGTCTTGATAACTTATTATTGATTTTACTCCAAAAAAGTAATGATGAAACATGCAGCCCACCTTTAGGTGCTCAGCTGATGGGCCATTTTCAGACAGAACCAGTACAAAAAATTGATTTTGACTATTTTTGTTGTTACGAGAAAATGTTTTATTGGAGGAGGAGGAGGAGAAGGCTGAGTTTGAGAAGAAAGTAAAAATGGTGATTCTCTTAAAATGGAAGAAAAGGGGAAAAAAGAACATTAAAAACATTTAGAAATTAACAGAAGAGACTAAAGGAAATATAAATAATCTGAGCAGTGTTATGACCACAAATGTATATTAAAACAAATAACTATGCATTTATTCAATTTTCAGTTTCACGTAAAATCTCCATCTTCTGATCTGTCTATATAAATATAAACAAAGCATCTATTAAGCTCTTACTGTGTCCAAAGTATGGGTATTGAACTCTGTATGTAGGAAATGATGTTGATTTTCTAGTTAATGTTAAAAAATTAAGTCAACCAATTAATCAACAAACTTTTACTTAACATCTACTATATGTCAGTATCTGTGCTAGGTGCTAGAATTATAAAGGAAAAAAGAGACAATCCATGATTTCTGTGCAAATACTTGGAAATCTGACCATACTTTCCCCTGGAAGTATATAGTCAGTTTTGATGGGTAGGTGATCCTTGGTTGTAGACCCAGTTCTCTTGCCTTTCTGAATATCATTTTCCAAGCCTTGCGTTCTTTTAGCATGGAGGCTGCCAGATCCTGTGTGATCCTGATTGGTGCTCCTTGATGTTTGAATTGTCTCTTTCTGGCTTCTTGTAAAATTTTTTCTTTTACTTGGAAGCTCTTGAATTTGGCTATTATATTCCTGGGGGATGTCTTTTCAGGGTCTAGGGTAGAGGGTGATCTATGGATCCTTTCAATGTCTATATTGCCCTCTTTTTTAGAATTTCAGGGCAGTTTTGCTGAATTATTTCTTTTAGTGTGGAGTCCAAATTTCTATTAATTTCTGCTTTTTCAGGGAGACCAATGATTCTCAAATTGTCTCTTCTAGACCTGTTTTCTTGATCTGTCAATTTCTCATTGAGATATTACATGTTTCCTTCTATTTTATCAGTCTTTTGGCTTTGCTTTATTTGTTCTTGTTGTCTTGAGAGATCATTAGCTTCTAATTGCTCAATTCTAGCCTTTAGGGACTGGTTTCAATCTGGTCATTTCTGGTCTTCAATTTACTTGCCTTACTTTTCAATTGTGAAATTCTGCCTTTTAAACTGTGATTTTTCTTGCCTGATTTTGGTTTCCATTTTGCTTACCATTTCGTTTGATTTGGGGGCATCTTTCTCCAATTGGGAGTTTCTGTCTTCTAACCTGTTAATTTCCTTTTGAGCTATTTCCCACTTCTTTCACCAAATCTCTTCCATCTTTCTCGTCATCTCAGATTTGAACTCTTCAAGAGCTTATGACCAGTTTTCATTATTTTAGGAAGGTTTGGATATGATTTCTTGTTTGTTCTCCTCTGCTGTTTGCTCTGTTGTCTGGATTTTCCCTGAGTAAAAGTTGTCAAGTGTTAAAGATTTCTTCTTATTGATCTTTCTCTTTTGGGGTTCCTGATTCTGGCTTACCATTGTTAGCCCAGCACCATCTCAGCTTTATTCTCACACTCAGGGTCTGTCTGTGCTCTTTAGGCTCCCAGGGTCTCAGGCCTAGTTGTTCTCAGGGTTAAGCCTCCTGGTGGTCCCCTTGCTTGCTCCTCTGCCCAAGGCTCCTTTAACAGTCTCAGGGCGCTGCTTCCGCAGTTGTGCTCCTGTCTGCATTGGGTCCCCACTCAAGGTCCAAGCCTGTGCTCAAGATCCTTGTCTGCTCCTGCTTCAGAGCCTTCGCCTGCACCTGCACTCAAGGTCTGTGTTCAAAGTCCACACGTTCTTTAGCCTCTTGGGGTCTTAAGTCTTGTTGCTCTCAGAAGCAGGCCCTGGAGCTGCCAATGACTCAATGGGTACCCCAAACTTGCTCTAACTCTTTTGAGCTGGCTTTGGCACTGTAGGTGGTGTGGGGGGAGGGGGGAACGGGGTTACTCAGCTTGCGTTTTAGTGAGAGCTGTTTCACCCCTTTATAGCATGTAAATGCCCCCGAACCCACGTACCTCCAATGCTGCGCCCTGTTATGGGGTCCCTTCATTCGTCTGGATTTGTTTTTATGTCCCCTTGAGGAGTCCTGTATGTTTCAGTTAGGAGAGGTTAAGCAGCTGCTTTTTACTCTGCCACCATCTTAACCCGAAAGCTAATCCATGTTTTCAAAGAGTTGAAATTTTAGAAGATTAATACATGTGCCCAGATAAAGAGTGTGTACACACACACACACACACACACACACACACACACACACACACACAGTAGTCTGAGTAAAGGAACATCAACTACTAAAGGAATCAGAAAAGACCCTCCATTTCCAGATGACCCAGAGTAGATTAAACTACAGTTAAATCTTGAGAATTTAGAGTCAGAGGCTTTTCCAACTTCATGTTTATAAGCTTTGGAATGCCTTTGCTGAATGGATGGAGGTTTTCATTGTGAATAAATAGGACTGATTTGAAGATACTGATGTATTTTATCTCTAAGCATTCAAAAAGTATAATTTATTTGGAGGGCAGAATTTAAAGACATTTGTGAATTGCCACAATATAGTATTTTCACTTCCTGTTTCAAACATCATCCACATCCAAATAACATCACCCCTTCAAAAAAAATGTAATTCAAAATGAGAAGAAATAACTGTAGGAGTCATTTCTAAAATATGGTCTGTGTCTAATCAAACAATTGGTTTGCTAGAACAAGATAAAAATCAATACAAAACTGAATAAGGAGATATGACATGCATGCAGTTAAATCAACTTCAACCCAACCTATTTAAACAAGCTGTTGACACAAAAAAATAGGAAAGAAATAAAATGACAAAGACACAGATTATTACCATTTACTAAGAAGAAAATCAGTCACAACTCTTGATCTTGACAAGCAGAGAGAATTAGTTGTCAAGGGCACCACACCATTTGGAATATGAAGTCCTTTAAGCAGTTTTACAAAGGAAAACGGACGATTATAAACACCATGGCCTCAAAAAATGGCAAAAAGCTGTAGAGTGATAAACAAGTTTAACAAAAGCTTGGCAAGTGAACTGATTAAATTAAATCACTCCAGTGGTATTTAAAGATGAAACTAGAAAGAGGACAAAAAACAGATGGAAAAAAAAAGGGGGGGGGGAAATCTGTCAAGATTTCTATAATAAATTCTGTCGAACTACCACATTTAGAATCTAATATCATGGTCCTCATGTGCTGGTGAAAAAATAGGAATGAAACTAATGAAACAAAGATGAAAAGAGTTATATCACTCAACTATAGCTAGTAGAGCATATACTAATAAAGTATACATAGAGGAGGTCCACACTAAAGGTAACAATTTTGAAGGCACCAAGGGATCAATTATTTGTGTTTTTGAAATATGGTAGGATATAAAAAATATGGGGGGGGTGTAAGACTTTATTATTATTTTTTTTTAATAATTTTTTTTTATTTTAAACCCTTAACTTCTGTGTATTGACTTATAGGTGGAAGAGTGGTAAGGGTAGGCAATGGGGGTCAAGTGACTTGCCCAGGGTCACACAGCTGGGAAGTGTCTGAGGCCGGATTTGAACCTAGGACCTCTCATCTCTAGGCCTGGCTCTCAATCCACTGAGCTACCCAGCTGCCCGTAAGACTTTATTATTATCAAAAAAAAAGACCAAGAAAATATTAATACCTAGCAGCACATATAACTACTTTTTTGTCTTCAACAACTAATCAACAAACATTTATGAAACTACAACATTTTTATGAAAATGATTTACATATGTATTTAAAGAGCATCTTTGATGAAGGTATGAGAAAGGAATATATAAGCTTTTAAAAATTATAATTTATAGAAGACCGCTAAACACAACAGACTAAAGTTATATCAAATGCAAAATTGCACAGTACTTATGGTTTGTTAACTACAAAAACAAAAAGCAACTCATCATTTTAAAAGCTCTCCTCCAAAAGTATCTCCCATGCATACATAAAAAATCATTTTAAAATTCTTTGAAATATATGAGTACTAACTTTGATGCTCCCTTATTATTAATATCAATCAAGGCATAAAGTGAGGGCACATACGCTTGGTGTTCTTTACGAATTTGTAGCAGAGTCCAAATGGAAGATGGTTTCCTATTAATAATGATGAGGGCCTCCAGATGTTCTTATTTGCAGGTGACACTGAATTGATTGATTTAAGCCCTGGAACATTGTAGAACCAACCAAATGAAAATCAGAATCATTCAAAAGATGTTGTTGTCTTAAATATTCACACAGAAAAAAATGAAATAGATGAACAAACATTATTGTCCAGATTATAGTTGAATGGACAGCTGATGGGGATGTCTGATTAGTACCGAAGAAACTGTGCTGGATCCAAAACTGAACAGGAAAAGAACATATTTACCTTTGAGAAAACTAGAAACTGCTATTAATGACCCCAGAGTTCTCTTTAAACAACTAATTATATTTAGGTGATGCTATATGGAAGCAAATCATGGTACCATTGTCTTCTAAAAGTTAATGTTATCTCCAAATCTATCCTTCATAAAATTCACAAAAAAATATTTTCTAATAGAAGTCTGACATCACTAACCTGATAAAAAACTGCCAATGACTTTTTATTTTCTATTTAATAAAATCCACACTCTTTAGTCCAGTGCTAAATATCTTTTACCTGAAAAATAGTCTGGCCAAAACAAGGTTCAGACCAACATCTCACACTGTATACCAATACAAGTTACACATATTTCAGATACAAAGGATGCTACCATAAGCAAATGAGTGGCACATGAGAGAAATTAGTTGTCAGGTGTAAAAATAGAAGAAGAATTCATGACTCAAAAAGATATAGAGGTCCACAGGAGGTAAAATGGAAAAATTTGATTACATAAGATTAGTAAGTTTTTATAGAAGCAACTGAAATTAGAAGGGGAGCAGGAAATTGGAGAAAAATCCTTATAGCAAGTTTCCTGGTAAAGATATCAGTTCTAAAATATTTAGGAAACTGAATCAAATTTATAAGAATAAGATTCCCCAATTGATAAATAGTCCAAGTATATAAATAGGCTATTTTCAGAGGAAAAAAATCTAAGCTGTCACTAGTCACATTTTAAAAATGCTATTCTTAATAACTAGAGAAATGCAAATTAAAATAACTTTTGATGTACCACCTCATACCCATAAGGATGGCAAAGCTGACAAGAAGAAAAATGATAAATGTTGGAAGGTCTGTGGGGAAACAGATACATTAATGTACTGTTGATGGAATTGATCCAGCCATTTTGGGAAGCAATTTAGCCCCAAAAGCTATTAAAACTGTGCATACTCGGGGGGGCAGCTGGGTAGCTCAGTGGAGTGAGAGTCAGGCCTAGAGACAGGAGGTCCTAGGTTCAAACCCGGCCTCAGCCACTTCCCAGCTGTGTGACCCTGGGCAAGTCACTTGATCCCCATTGCCCACCCTTACCACTCTTCCACCTATGAGACAATACACGGAAGTACAAGGGTTAAAAAAAAAAAAAAAACAACTGTGCATACTCGGGGGTAAAGGGGAAAGTAAGAGCATAAATCTTGTAACCATGTTAACTTTTCTAAAATATAAATATTAATAAATGTTTAAAATTAAAAAAAAAACTGTGCATACTCTTTGACTCAGTGATAGCACTACTAGGTTGATACTAGACAAAGATCAAATAAAGAGAAAAAGGACCCATATAAACAAAAATATTTAGGGAAACTCTTTTCCTGGTGCCAAGAATTGGAAAATTGGGGAGGAGATGTCCATAAATTTGGGAATGGCTGAATAAATGGTATATGAATGTGATAGAATACTTTTATGCTATAAGAAATTATGAAGGGCATGGTTTCAGAGAAACCTAGGAAGATATATTAAATGAAGAAAAATGAAATGAAAGGAACTAGTTTATACAATTACAATATTTTAAAGACAAATAACTTTGAAAAGACTCAGGAACTCCGATCAATACAATGACCAATTATAATTCGGGAACTAATGATGCAATATGCCCTCCATTTCCATATATAGAGTTGATACAGTGCAGATGAAGCTTGTTTTTGACCTGACTGATGCAGAAATTGGTTTGGCTTGACTCTATACATATTTGTAAAAAGGTGTTGTTTTTTTTTTTTTTTGGTCTTCCCCCCTCTTGTTTTCTCATTGAGTGGGGGGAGGTAGGTGGGAAAAAAGAGAATTTAGAACTGAAAATAAAATAAAATTGGATTTTTAAAAAATGTCTTCCATAGTCAGATGCAGAGCAAAGCACATAATCTTTCACATTAGTTTATTTATGGTTTTCTTTTAGGGTTTTGATTTTATCTGAGCATTTTCTTATAACTGACCAATATAGAACTATGTTTTGCATGATAATATATGTATAATCCAGATCAAATCCAGATCTTATAATTTCAGAAAATGTATGTTGAAAATTGTTATCATATGTAATTGGGAAAATAAAATATCTTTGAATTTAAAAAATGCCTCCATAATCTGGGTACAATATATGATACTTTTCTAATTTTACTTTGGCATATTCTCCTTCATATACTTTATGTTCCTTATCCAGCTCTATCCTATTTCTAAACATCTGAGTAGCCTGTCTTTCATACCTGGAGTAATTCTTTCCATATCTGTTGAAATCTTTCTCTTCCTTCAAGGTCCAATCCAGATACCACTGTGTAATACCTTCCCTTACAACCTCCAATTGGAAATGATCTCTTTTTCTAAAATTTCTTTTGGTACTTTGTCTGGACTGTCCCTTCTCCCTCATCATATTATACCATATATCTTCTCTGGAGCTAGCCTTTAGTATAGTGACTGGCACCTTGAGATGCTTAATAAATGTTAGCTGACTAGCTGATAGAATCGTAATTATTTGTTTATATGTCTTAATCCCCTTTTCAACTGTTAACTTAGTAAAGACATGTATTGAATCTTCCTGATGCTTAATATCTATCAAATTGATGTCTAAATATCAATATGGATATATACTTATGCATATTAGTTTATCAATAAATTATTTGCATTATAAACTTGTTGGTGTGAATACACCTTAATTGCTGGAAACATGAAAAAACAAACTGCTATACTGGCATGGAGACAAGAGAGGAATATTTGGTTCCCCATAGTTCTTTCATTTATGGTAAGTTTCATTTTCTTGGAATTTATTGTTCCCCTCTCCCAATCCCTCAAAAACAATAAAAAGAACTGAAGGAAAGAAAATAAATACAGATAGTTACAAAGTTTATTAATGTTTACCATTTCAAGAGTATAAAGCCCTCTTTCCAAAGGATGTTTTTAAAAATGAGAAAGCAACCACCATTCCAGTATCCACACTAGGTATATCCTATGTATCTATACTGATTGTATGCCAGATGAAATGAAAGTAGAAAAAACAATGGATTTGGATTCATAGGGCCTGAGTTCAAATCTTTGATTCAGTAACTTACTCATGTGGCCTTGGACATATTTCACCTTTCTCAGCTTTAATTTTACTCCAATAAAAACAATGTTTCTAAAATACAGTATTTTGAAGATTATATTTGCCTTAGTAACTTCTTATGTGAAGGGGAGAGGAAGTAGGAGAGCCACAACCAACAAAGGAATAGGAAGAAAATCTCAAAGAGATCATTGTTTTTCCTCTGTCAGGTGACTACTACTTCCTGGGCATCCTCTGCTTATCACTCTTGCATACCTGGTCTTTTACTGTGATCCAGCACCCTATCCATCTCAACTGGGAACATTCTATTATAGATAACTACACCAGCTTTACTCAGCCTTTTCTCTCTCCTCTCTTTCTCCTTCCCTTGTCCCATGCTTGGCATCTACCTGAGGTCCCTTTGGTACTATAGCAATGGATGACCATATCACTTCCACCTAAAGTATGCTCCCTCTTCTTTGGCCATCAATCTGACTTTGAACTGTGTTTAATATTAATAGACTCCTTCAGCTTCACTTTGAGTAAGAACATGGCAATCCAGTATCTCAATAAGCTAATATTCCTCAATCTTCTGCTATTTCCTCTCAGTGCAAGGTCAGTTTCTTTTTATCTTCCAGTCTTCACCTCCCTACCTACCCATTTATTCTCTAGTATTCCATCCCAAGTACCTTCTATCACATAGCTTCTCCATTTCTAATGCTAAATACTGTTGGAAATCAAGAAACTATTCAAATGTATGTATTCTAACCTTTGTTAGGCCCTCACTATTATGTGCCCTTGATTTCCTTTCACATTGCCCAGAGCAGCTATATTCTCTTCCACAACTCAAAGATGCTTTTTTCTCTATCTGAAAACTATATAATGCAAAAGAAAAAGAAGCCTTTTTTTGTTTTGTATGAAGAATCATAGCTACTCCATCACAAAACAAAATCTGGCATTAATCTACACGTCCGAAAGTTGGAAAACAGTTAAATTATGCTATATTAAATTAGTAGAATATTATGGGGCAGTGAAGTGGTACAGATGATAAGAGTGCCGAGCCTAAAGTCAGAAAGACTTATCTTTCTGAATTCAAATCTAGACTCAGATACTTAACTAGCTTATGACCCTGGGTTACCTCAGTTTCTCATCTGTAAGATAGACTGGAGAAGGAAATGGGAAATAACCCCAAAATCTTTGCTAAGAAAACACCAAAGGCCCTTGATTATTTGTACAAGACTGAAAACGACTGAACAACAAAATTATAACCATGAAATATACAGAAATGTTCAAAGATTTACATAAGGTGAGACAAAACAAAATCAACAGAATCACAGCTGTTAATGTAGTGACTATATTATCTTTTAAATGAAAGAATTCCTTGCAGGGTATAGCTCCCTGAGACTGAGATATGTAAATTATGCAATAACAAAAAGATATCAATAAATTTTTTTAAAGAGAAAAAAACAAGAAACAAAGGAAAACAGCACCAAAGGTGGCAGAATTTCAGACAAGTCTGGAAAGGGACACAAAACAAAAAATACTTTCTTTGCTCATTAATTCTACTAACTTAGATCTACTTTGTTAAAGGCTATCAATTTGGGATAAGATTGAATTTGTTTTGTTTTTTAATGATTTTGTTGATAGTAATAACAACATGATGACTGACAATAGTGATGACTTCTGCTCCACTTTTACAAAAGAGCTAAATGCTCAGGAGATTATAGGATCCTTGTGGTCAGGGCCCCTTTTGCTTTATTCTTTGTATTCTCAGTGACAAATACTACCTTTAAAGTGTGGGGAATTGTATTTGTTGACTTATTCCCCCTAAATTCTTCTCATGACTCTACCATTTATCTATCTCCTCTCTAGTCTCAGATGATGAGGCAGCTGTCTTTGCCAACACTAACCTGTGCCCTTGTGTTTTCTGTTAATCATTCCCTTTTTTGTACATGTTTAATCTAGTTCAGTCTACTGATTCCTCCACTTTGGGTTACAAATATTCTCAGGTCTCCACTTCCTTAAAGAAAAAAAAAATCTTCTCATGCATTTTCTTCTTCTCCTACCAGCCTATAAACAAACAAAAACCAATTACTTTTCCTCTTTAGTATAAAACTCTTAAAACACAAGGTTGTAATTGCTATCAACCACCTCCTCTCTACTTACTCATCTTTTAACCTCTTGTAATTTGGCCTATATCCCCACTACACTCTTAAACTTGTTGTCTATATTGTCACTAATGACTTTGTTAATTGCCAGATCCAACCACTTTTTTTCTTTTACTCTTCATACACCTTTAATTTTCTCTGTAGCATTTGACCTGGCTAATCCCTTCTGGGATACTTTCTTATCCCTAGGTTACCATAACATTGAACTCTCATGATTCTCTTTATATCCCTAAGCTATTCCTTTTCTCTCCTTCACTGGCTCTTTTCCTTCCTCTTAGTCCCTAAGGTTCCATCCTTAGTTCTCTTACCTTTTCTCTTGATACTTTCTCCTTTGCCGATCTCATCTGTTCTATGGCTTCACTTATTCAAATAATAGCCAAATTTTGATCTCTAGCCTAACCTCTTCTCTGAAATTCAGGCCCATAATTTCAATTGCCTGCAACATAACTCAATCTGGATTTCTGTCTGTTCCTCAAACTCTGTAGAACTCATGTTCCCAGCCCTATCCTATCTCTACCTCATTTCTTCTAACTTCTCTACTTTATTTTGGTATCTTCAACTACCCAATTACTCATTTAAAACCTTTTAGTAAACTTAGACTCTTCTTCTTCCCCATGACAAGTCATCACTTTCTGAGGCCTATTGATTCTTTCTAGATTGTCTGGGAATGGCCCCTTCTTCCTACTTCCATTTGCCCAAGACAGTCAGTCCTTCATCACTTCTCACATGAATTATTACAATACTTTCTAAGTAAATTTCCTCCTACTATTCTCCCTCTTGTAGTCTAAACTTCATATCCTGCCCACATATCTTTGCTAAATAACACCAAAAGGAAAAGTTAGAATCATGTTCTTTATCAAACAATGTTTATCTCATTATGGGTTATCACAGAATTTAGAAATGAAAAAGATAGATAATCAAATCATTTCAATTCACAAAAACACCAAAGTCCAGAAGTTAAATAACTTGCTACAGATCACAAGTAGCAAATAACATAACTGGTATTATAACAGGGGTCTCCAAATCTAATATTCTCTCTGCCTCACAGCATGAAAAAAATGTCCTCATTTTTTTGGACCTAACCTCATTTGCAATAGGCTGAATCTGCTCTGGTTCCACCCTCTTTCCCTTACCAACACATCTTGTCTCCATCCTTTTTCTAAAAAACTTCCATGATACAGGACAGTACAGCTAGATGTTCATCAGTAAATTCCTAGTGTCCCCTCCTTGAGCCATCTAAAATGGGAAAGCAATCAAATATACCTCACCTTCTCTTAGTAAAACCTACAATCTTTACCTGAGATGCCTCAGTAAACAAGTGATGAAGGAACCAGATATCCTCCAAGAAGAAACTGAAAAAATGATAAGTAGTTGGTGGAACCTTAGATATGCCAAATCCAGACAGGTCTCTTAAAGAATCATGCTTGCACAGGAATTATATAAATACAACTACAAAACATTTTTCCAACAATTAAGACTAGATCTAAACAATTGAAAAAACATTAGTTGCTCATGAGTAGGATGAGCTAACATAATAAAAATGACAATCCTACTCAAATTAATTTACTTATTCAGCACCATACTTATCAAACTACCAAGAAACTTTTTTACTGAATTAGAAAAAACTATAACAAAGTTCATTTGGAAGAACAAAAGATTAAGAATATCAATGGAAATAATGAAAAACAAATGTGAAGGATGGGGGCCTAGCAGTACCAGATTTTAAACTGTACTATAAAGCAGTGGTCATCAAAACAATATGGTACTGGGGAAGAGGCAGAAGGGAGGATCAGTGGAATAGACTTGGGGTAAATGACCTCAGCAAGACAGTGTATGTTAAACCCAAAGATCCCAGCTTTTGGGACAAAAATCCACTATTTGACAAAAACTGCTGGGAAAATTAGAAAACAGTATGGCAGAGATTAGGTTTAGATCGACATCTCACACCTACACTGAGATAAATTCAGAATGAATGAATAACTTGAATATAAAGAAGGAAACTTTAAGTAAATTAGGTGAACACAGAATAGTATACTTGTCAGATCTTTGGGAAAGGAAAGATTTCAAGACCAAGCAAAAGTTAGAAAAAAATTACAAAATGTAAAATAAATAATTTTAATTACACTAAATCAAAAAGGTTTTGTACAAACAAAACTAATGCAACCAAAATTAGAAGGGAAGCAACAAATTGGGAAAAAAAATTTATAACAAAAACCTCTGACAAAGGTCTAATTACTTAAATATATAAGGAGCTAAATCAGTGATTCCCAAAGTGGGCACTACTGCCCCCTGATGGGTGCTGCAGTGATCCAAGAGGGAGTGGTGATGGTCACGGGTGCATTTATCTTTCCTATTAATTGCTATTAAAATTAAAAAAAAATTAATTTCCAGGGGGCTAAGTAATATTTTTTTCTGGAAAGGGGGTGGTGGGCCAAAAAAGTCTGGGAACCACTGAGCTAAATCAATTGTACAAAAAAATCAAGCCATTCTCCAACTGATAAATGGGTAAGGGACATGAATTGGCAATTTTCAGTTAAAGAAATAAAAACTATCAATAAGCACATGAAAAAGTGTTCTAAATCTCTTATAATTAAAGAAATTCAAATCAAAATAACTCTGAGGTACCACATCACACCTAGCAGATTGGCTAACATGACAGCTAAGGAAAGTAATAAATGTTGGTGGAGATGTAGCAAAATAGGAACATTAATGCATTGTTGATGGAGTTGTGAATTGATCCAACCATTCTGGATGGCAATTTGGAACTTTGCTCAAAGGGCTTTAAAAGACTGTCTACCTTTTGATCCAGCCATGCCATTGCTGCGTTTATACCCCAAAGAAATAATAAGGAAAAAGACTTGTACCAAAATATTTATAGCCATGCTCTTTGTGGTGGCAAAAAATTGGAAAATGAGGAGATGCCCTCAGACTGGGGAATGGCTAAACAAATTGTGGTATCTGTTGGTGATGAAATACTACTGTGCTCAAAGGAATAATAAACTGGAGGAATTCCATGTGAACTGGAATGACCTCCAATAATTGATGCAGAGTGAAAGGAGCAGAACTAGGAGAACATTATACACAGAGATGGATACACTATGATACAATCAAATGGACTCCTGTACTAGCAGCAGTGCAATGATCCAAGACAATTCTGAGGGACTTTGGAGAAAGAATGCTATCCACATCCAGAGAAAGAACTGTGGGAGTAAAAACACAGAAGAAAAACAACTGCTTGAACACATGGGTTGGTGGGGATATGATTGGGGATGTAGACTCTAAATGATCACCCTAATACAAATATCAGAAATAGTAATACAAAAATCAGTAAAAATAGGTCTTGATCAATGACACAGTAAAACCCAATGGATTTGTGTGTTAGCTATGGGAGGGGGTGGGAGAAGGGGAGAGAAAGAACATGAATTATGTAACCATGGAAAATTTTTCTTAATTAATCAATTAAATAAAATTAAAAAAAAAAAGAATCATGCTTGATTCCCTTCCTCCTTCTGTCCTGGCCTAAAAACCATTGCACAGAGTTCCTGATATATTACAGAGGCGAAATCTGGTTACATTCTGCATCCTGAGCTCCTCTACCCATATCCCTATTCCCCACCCCGCTCCATGTCTTAGGACCTACACCATCCTTTGTATGGAGTTAAAATGTGCCATAATAAGGGCCTACTGTTTTAAGCATGACTGCCTTGTCAATGAGTTTTTATACACACACACATATATACATACATACATACACACACACTCGCTCATACTATGTCAAAGATCTAGGGATTGCTTGAAGAGACTGAGGCAATGCCCTAACTTTCTGTGATGGAGGTGCAATGGCTCTTACAAGTCAGAACTACCCCTCAGGTGCAAACTCTAATTCATATAAACCAAAAGACCTTAGGTTTAACTTAAGATCTCCTTACCCCCAGGGCAACTAAGACAATATAAATTGCAGAACAATTGTTAATGCATATTAGTAAAAGGAACTTACTTGCCTAGAACTTTCTACTCTGATTTAAAAAAGTCAAGTCTGGCAAGAAGAATCAGGATGGGGCACAAAAATGAAAAAAACAATCCAAATATGATAATTGTGAGAATTATATGGAATTAGGAGGCAGAATTAAGTACCATGTAGTATTTGAAAATTAAGGTAAACTGAGAGACAATGGTTGGAGCATGATCAATTTATTAGTTAGGCTAGCAGTAACTTCAGTCAGTAGGTAGTACAGTGGGTAGAGTGACAGTCCTGAAGTCAGGAAGACTCATCTTCCTGAATTCAAATCTGGCCACAGACACTTAGCTCTGTGACCCTGGGCATAGTTCCTTATCTGTAAAATGAGCTGGAAAAAGAAATGACAAATCATTCCAATATCTTTGCCAAGAAAACCCTAAATGGGGTCATAAAGAGTCAGACACAACTGAAACTAATAGACAAAATTGGACAAACAATAAATTGAGTCAATGGCCTCTCTCAGTGGCCCAAAACCCCAAGTTAGGGTTGACAGGGTCTTTTAATACAATTAGCAAGATGATAGAGCAAAATCTTGAGCAACCTAAATATTTTTTCTGTTGGCTAAGTACAGCATAATCAGAATTGAGATTACATCATTTGGACCTTCCCTTCCGAAACCCCCTTAACCACATCCAAGACATATGATCTGCATCACAAGACAAAGGCTCCCAAGCAATGGGAGTAATCTTCAGTTACAAAGATGAAGACAAAAGTTTGACCTTTAGGCAAGTTTCTCCAGGATGTAGGTGGTGGGTGAAGTTTACAAGAGGAAGGAAGCTCAAAAAGGAAATATTAAGTCTAGCTTGATTAAGCCTTAGCAAAATAGAGAGAAAATCAATTTTCAACTTTACAACCATCTAAATTGTAAAAAAGTGTGCATTTTTACCCATTCTGTGTGACCTCAGAAGAAACCAGACTAGGATACTTCAAAGTAATGGTTAATGTTATATACTGGGTTCCCAGAAATTAAGTCAGAGATCCTGTATATAATTATCCCTATTAAAAGGCTTTTAAGAAAGTTGGAAGGCGAGGTCATACAAACCAAGAGGTAAAAAAAACAACAAAAAAAAAACTGTCTATACAAGAATATTACAGCAACCTAGGATGCCTTTCTCCTCCATAATTAGTGTGCTCACGCTAAGGGGGCAAATTAAATTATTATCTTTACTAAGAACTAGAGCTAAAGCAAAAACTTTGAGGAGCATTCAGAAAGAAATTTTTGTTTTTGTTTTTTATTTTTACTTTCCTGGTTAGTCATCATTAGATGCAGAATTTTCTGGAATTTTCTTCTATCCTTAAAGTTTCTCTTATTCAAGATAGTAGATGAATGAATAAAAAGACTAGTAACAAATATTTATCTAAAGTGATTCATTAACAAATATAGAGTCATGCCCAGTTAAAAAATTCCCACCTGATTCCATTTAAACTCAGAACTACATATTACTGGCCTAGATGGTGCAGAAACTGTCTTTTGCTCTCTAAACCCAAGAACTCTAATATAAAGTTTCTGCCCTCACAGGTTCTATACAGCAAAATATGTACATGATTGATATAATTTATCTCTGCCTCCTGGTACCTCAAGATCCTGCTCAAATTCTACTTTGTGCAAGTGGCCTTTCCAGGGCATTCCAAGAACCTCCCAATGCTAGTGTCTTCAATCTCTGTTTCCTTTCATTTAATCTCTGTTTCCTTTCATTTACACTGTATATATTTTGTATTGCATAGTTATTTGAATACTGTCTACCCCATTAAAATGAGATCTCTCTGGGAACCGCAATCATGTTTTCCCCTTTCTTCATGTGCTTAGCAATTAGTACAGTGTCTGACCCTAAGTAAACACCTAATAAATACCTCTTAGCTGACTATCAAATCTCAGTATAAGTTCAAGGGCAGGAGGTAGAAGGTTCAAGGTAGAGTTCAATTATGTTGATGAACTACTTGAGTTATAACCAAGAGGTACTGTTTGATATCTGGCCTTTCTATATGCACTTGATGAAACCTAAAGTTTAAATTATCTATAAAAGTGGTAAAACATCAGGGTGTATTTCTGATGCATTACCATGCAATATTCATTCATTTGATTAATCATTCAACAAATCACCTGCTGATTTGACCACTATGTGCAAACACTACAGGTTGGAAGAAGGATAAAAGATAATGAAGATAGGACTTTCCTATCCTCTTGAACTAATATATCAAGCTAATATAGACAAGAGTCTCTGGAGAACATAAACACATTGGATTCTTGTATACAGTACAAAGTAGCACCTAACTAACCTATGTTTGAAATAACTAAGCTATTTGAATCCACATTTTTATTTTTTATTTATTTGTATGTTTTTTTAAACCAGGGGTCGGCAACCTTTTTGGCCATGAGAGTCATAAACGCCACATTTTTAAAAATGTAATTTCGTGAGAGCCGTACAGTGCTCACAGTGTGCACTCCTGTAACAGCGCCTGAAAAAAAAATTGACTTTATGGCTCCTGCAGAAAGAGCCATACGTTGCTGACCCCTGTTTTAAGCCTTTACCTTCAGTCTTAAGAGTCAATACTGTGTATTGGCTCCAAGGCAGAAGAGTGGTAAGGGGTAGGCCAGTGGTTCCCAAACTTTTTTGGCCTACCGCCCCCTTCCTAGAAAAAATATTACTTAGCGTCCCCCCCCACATATTATCACCGCCCCCTTACAGTTATTTACTGCCCCCAAATGCATCTGTGGCCATCACCACCTTCCCTGGATCGCTGCAGCACCCACCGGGGGGGGTGGTGCCCACTTTGGGAATCACTGGGCTAGGCAATGGGGGTCAAGTGACTTGCCCAGGGTCACACAGCTAAGAATTGTCTGAGGCCAGATTTGAAACTAGGACCCCACTCCCTACCCCTACCCTCATCTCTAGGCCTGGCTGTCAATCCACTGAGCTACCTAGCTGCCCTCTGAATCCAAATTTTTAAAAGAACATAAATTTTAAATAAACTGTCTGTTGACTGACTTGTTTTGTCATTTTTGTTGCATTTTTTTATTTTAATATTTTCCCCCAATTATATCTAAAAATATTTTTTTTAAACATTTAAAAAAACAACCTCATATTCTATCTTAGAATCAATACAGAATTTTGGTTGTAAGGCAGAAGAGCATTAAGTGCCAGGCACTTGAGGTTAAGTGATTTTCCTAAGATACAGCTACAAAGTGTCTGAGAACAAATTTGAATCCAGGTCTTCCCATTTCTAGGCTTGGCTCTCTATCCACTGAGCTAGTTACCTGCCCCTTTAACATTTGTTTTCAGGAAATTTTGAATTCCAAATTCTCTCTCTCCCTTTCTCTCCTCCCCCACCCTGAGATGGTAAATAATCTGATATAATTACATATGTGCAATGTAGTCATTGTAGACAAAAATTTAATCAAAAAAAATGAAGAAAGTGAAAGATGACATACTTTAGTTTTCATTCAGACTCCATCAGTTTTCTCTGGAGGCAAATGGCATTTTTCTTCATGAGTCTTATGATTGTCTTGCATCACATATTGCTAATAATAGCTAAGCCATTCACAATCATTGTTGTACAGTATTGCTCTTACTGTGTATAATATTATCCTTGTTCTACTCACTTCACTCTGCATCAATTCATTTGAGTCCTTCCATGTTTTTCTGAAATCCTTCCACTTGTCATTTTTTATAGAACAATAGCGCTAAATAGTCCTTTACTATATCACATGCCACAACTTGTTCAGAAGCCATTCTGCAATTGATGATCTATTTTTATTGCATTTTAAATATGATTTACAAACACTAAGTAAAGGTTTTATTTTCATTGAGCAACCTTTCTTTGAGGCCATTTCGAATCCTTTGAAGATACATATCAACCAACAAACAACATATTTATATGGTCCTATAACTTCTCAGCATGTGTTCTCACATTTTAGGTAAAGTTTTGTTCTTAACTAGAACAGACTATCAATTCATTGCAAATATAGAAATGTTTTGAAAAACCCAAATAGATGGGAGCAGATAGGAGGCTCAGTGAATTGAAAGCTAGGTCCTTGGTTCAAATCTGACCTCAGATGCTTCTTAACTGTATGACCTTGAGTAAGTCACTTTACCCTCATTGCCTATCACTGCTCTTCTGCCTTAGAATCAATACTCAGTATAGATTTTAAGACAGAAGGTAAGGTTAAAAAAAAAAAGAAATTAAAACCCAGCTGGAATGATTCAAGTATGGATCTACCCTCTTTGAGAAAGAAAAGAACATGGTTGGTATAATTGATGTCTACTCGTAGGATATACCCACCTTTTACAAATAAGGTATTTTTAACCATTTTACTTATACCTATATATCAATGACTTTATTTTTTATTCTACTAAAAACTAATAATTGCAGGCAACTGGAATCTTGTAAGTACTATTATATACCTAAGAAATAGTTCTCAGTAATGTGAAATAATAAGTTTGGTGCCTAAATATAGGTGCCTACATATAACTAACTAAATGCCATTAAACCTGTTTTGAGAATTAAGAATTAAAATAGTTTTAAAAGTGACTTTTATGTGCAGGATACTGTACTATAGTTACAAATATCAATAAGATATGGTTCCTAACCTCAATGAGCTTAATATAACCTTAGAATAAATTTGTGTGGGTTTTTTAAAAAACAGCTAGCTTTTACTCAAGTTTAGTACCTAGAGTTACTAAATGGGACCAGATAGAATCAATATTTGTGCTAGTATAGAAATGAAAATGAACAGAATAAGCAAAAAAGCATGCTTCTCTTTTACTTGAGAAACACTTCTTGTCTTTGAATATTCCAATAGAATATCCATTTATGTGTTCATATCATGATTAAAAATATATGGTTTTGAGCACTCTTTGTGGGGGCAAAAAATTGGAAAATGAGGGGATGCCCTCAGATTGGGGAATGACTGAACAAATTATGGCATCTGCTTGTGACGGAATACTATTGCACTCAAAAGAATAATTAACTGGAGGAATTCCACGTGAACTGGAACAACCGCTAGGAATTGATGCATAGTGAAAGGAGCAGACTGAAGAGAACCTTATACATAGAGATGGATATGCTGTGGCACAATCAAATGTAATGGACTTCTCTACTAGCAGCAATGCAATGATCCAAGACAATTCTGAGGGACTTAGAAAGAACACTATTCACATTCAGAGGAAGAACTGTGGGAGTAGAAACACAGAAGAAAAAACAACTGCTTGATCACATGGGTTGATGGGGATATGATTGGGGATATAGACTCTAAACAATCACCTTAGTGCAAATATCAATAATATAGAAACAGGTCTTGATCAATGACACCTGAGAAAACCAGTGGAATTGCCAGTCAGCTATGAAAGATGGAGGGGAAGGAAAAAACATGAATCTTGTAACCATAGAAAAATATTCTAAATTAATTAATTAAATAAAATTTCCCAAAACTAAAAAAAAAAATAATAATATATGGCTTTGTCTCCCACTGTATTTCCTTCATGAGATTTCTATTGTATGAATATGTAACTTCTATCATGACATGAGCAATATGGAAATATATTTTACAGGAAAGTACATATGCAACCTATGTCAGACTATTTACTGCCTGTGTGGGGGTGGGGAGAACGTGAGGGAGGAAAAAAGGTGAATTCTAAAATGTCAAAAAACGATTGTTAAAAGTTGTTTCTAGGGGCAGCTGGGTAGCTCAGTGGATTGAGAGTCAGGCCTAGAGACAGGAGGTCCTAGATTCAAATCCGGCCTCAGACACTTCCCAGCTGTGTGACCCTGGGCAAGTCACTTGACCCCCATTGCCCACCCTTACCACTCTTCCACCTAGGAACCAATACACAGAAGTTAAGAGTTTTAAAAAAATTTTTTTAAAAAGTTGTTTCTATGTGTAATTGAAAAACTAAAAAAAAAAATTGGGGGAAAAAGATGGTTTAAGTATGTTGAGAGAATGATTTAAATGTTAAGTAGTAAAGATGCCTCTTTGAACTATTAAAAAAAAAGAATATATGGCATTTTGGAACAACAAATTATTTAATCAAGGTAGCTGAGAATGGAGGGTTGACCTGCTCTTTACTTCCAACATGCCTGTACTCCAACCTAATTTTACCCTTTTTAAGTTTAAAGCTGCTCTTAAAAAAAAAAAAGAAAAAAAAAAAAAAGAAGGAAGATCAGAGAAAAGAATGAACAAAACAAACTTTTTATTTGGTCTCCCAATGTATAAAAAGGAAAACACTTCATGCAAGATGAGAAAAATTTGTCCATTTATAGGGAAACATTTATATATCACGTCTGAAGATCAAGTCTTTACAGGAATTTAAAGAAGTTGGGTGTCTAATATCCAAATGGTTTTCCCTGTAATGCTATGCTTTTGGCACTCTCTGAAGAGTCTCAGTACATCAATCGTTTTGGCATACTCTCATTGTAATTAAATGTTACCACAAGTATTACCAGTAGAATTCTTTCCCTTATAAAGGATGATATATGCTGAAAAGAAAGTCAGCACCAATTGGAGGACAATTATATTCTTTTCTTAGCTTTATCACAAATAAGTTATAAATTAAGTATTAAACATGGAAAATCTTTTTCTATGACTCAAATATCTCCAAAAAACCATAATGAGGCGTTTAAGGTGACAAAGTCTTATGTTTTTATGGGATTTGATTGGCCTATATCTGCAAGTAAGTGTTTAGAGGTTCCATAGGACTTGGGATATAACTATCCCTAGCATTATAGATTTTTAGTACACTGTACCAGGTACAAGGGATACAGAAACAAAAATGAAGCCATTCTTGCACTTGAGGGATTTTTATTCTATCAGGGGAGACCAATATGTTCATAAAGAGACAGCGGAGACATAAGGAAATATTTATATCAAATAGATACAAGGTAATTATGAAAAAGAGCATTAGCAGCCAAGGGGGGAGTATCAAGAAAGACCTCATGTGAAGGTTATTGAGTTGACTCTTGGAAACAAGGGATTCTATGAGATGAGGAAGGAGGGCATTCCAGGCGTGGGAGACAACCAATATATAAAAACCAGAAATGTAATTTTGAGGATGAAAAACAGAATAAAAATCAATTTGACTGGCTCACAAGGAGTGTAGACAGGTGTAACATGTACTAATACTGGAAAGGTAGATAGGTTCAGGCCAGATGGTGAAGAGTTTTAATTAATAGAGGAATTTATATTTGATCCTATAATAAGTATAAAATTTCATCTGACCAATAATAGCAATAGGATGAAAAATGGACAAGTTAGAGAAGGGAGCTATGCTAGAAGGCTATCAATTTTCATTCAGTCATCTGAACATTAAGTGCTTGTTATATGCGAAACTAAGGAGATTGAAAGATTTTTTTTAAGTCCCTGCCAGCAAGAAAATAGGGAGATAAAAAATAGGAAGTTTTTTTTTCATTCTCCCAATATATTTAAAAATTGACAAATGTCTGTGAGTAAAATATCAAATTTCCTCTAGTTACATTTAGCCAGATGGCATTTCTTTAAGACACAGAGCTCATAGTGAATAGAATTGAATGTGCTTAAAAATGTAGCCCTGCTACACTGGAATTATGGGAAACTGGGAAAGAAAATGAGACATTTTAAGGTGGATAGAAATTGTTTACAGTAATATAAACATCTGTTTCCATTATTAACATTTCTATTGGAATTGATGGGAGGAGAACCAAAGATGAAGGACTATAACAAGCTTGGGAACTCTAGTCACTTGAATGAGGATGGATTTTTTTCTAGGAAAGTCTGTATGTGTATTTCTTCTTTTATCTTCCTAATTTATTTACCTATTTTCTTTTATCTCCCTTTACTAGGGAGGTGCAAAGATTTTTTTAAAAAAAAATCTCTGCCTATAAAAAACTCAAGAGGCTATGGCATTTTAAGAAATATATAGAGATAACTTATAGAGGTAATTAAATACAAAATATTTTTAAGGGCGAATCAGCTAAAGGGATTAGGAAAACTTTTCTATAGAAGTATTTCTCATTAAAAAAGAGAGAGAGGATGTCAGGAAATAGCAATTCAAATGCCTACTTTATTGTCTCTATAAATGTATAAATCTTTATAAAATAATTATTCTTGATGAAAATATGTGAAGCAAACAGTCAGGTTTTCTGCTATAAAACCCCATCTTCATTTATGTTACTGAAAGGCATAAAGAGACCCATTATATTTATGAGTTTTTTATTTTTAAGAGACAATTTTACACTGCAGAGTGAAATTTAGCTTTAAAAATCTATCTTCCACTAATGTGTTTCCAGTTAATGGTTAAAAGTAAACTACATTTCTTGATTGAAGTAACCAAAAATTTCTGCCCTGTGATATTAATTATTAATGTTAGGTAAAGCATACAACAGGAGTACTTATGTTTACTAAAGATATTGATTACTGTCATGGAGGATGATCTGTGTAGAGTCCAAATAGATGTGATGTTCACTAAAGATAAAAACATTTTCCAAATGTTCCTGTTTGCAAATAATATTATGCTGATCCCATCCCCACATATATTCTAGGGTTTTCTTTGTGAGACCTCCTACTACTTAAAAAAACAAAACACCTTAATAATCCACACAGAAAAAAAACATGGATAAAGAATGCTTGTTATGGGAACTACAACTTTTAAGATGGATGAATAGTGTCCAAAAATGTATTTTCAACAAGCATTAAAAATATATGATGCGCGGTTCCGGGTTAAGATGGCGGCAGAGTAAGAAGCAGCTCTTAACCTCTCCTGACCGAAACATACAAAACTCCTCAAGGGGACATAAAAACAAGTCCAGACAAACGGAGGAACCCCACAACAGGGCACAGCGTGGAAGGTACGTGGAATCGAGACATTTCCAAGCTATAAAGGGCTCTCACTCAATCGCGAGCTGAGCAACCGCCCCACCCCCACCCCCACCACACTCATCTATAGCTCCGAACCCAGCTAAAAAGAAATAGGGCAAGTTTGGGGCACCCATCGAGTCATCAGCAGCTCCGGGACCTGTTCCTGAGAGCAGCAAGACTTAGGACCCCATTAAGTCAAAAAAAGCACGCGAAATCTGAGCGCGCGCGCCAGAGCAGGACACTGGGCTCAGAGAGCCGGCTGAGTAGAGGCGTGGGTGGAGGCAGAAACAGCCAGGAACTAAAGCCTAAGTGGGGAACCAGTGCAGACGGGTATACGACTGTGGAAGCAGCGCCCTGAGACTTGTAAAGAAACCTCCAGCAGAGGATCAAGCAAGAGGGCCCACCAGGGGGCTTGACCTTGGAAAAAACCAGAACTCAGACCTCAGGAGCCAATAGATTGCGAACAGAACTGAGCCCGAGGATAAAGCTGAGAAGCTGCTGGGCTAATGATGGCTACTCAGCATCAGGAGGTTCAGAAGAGAAAGAATAATAACAAAAAGAAGAAGTCTTTAACACTCGACAGCTTTTACACAGAGAAAATCCAGACAACCGAGCAAACAGAGGAGGAGAACAAACAAGCATCCGGACCCTCCTCAAATAAGGAAAACTCCTCACAAGCTATGGAAGAGTTCAAAACTGAGATTCTGAGGAAAATGGAAGAGATCTGGCAAGAAAATAACAGTTTAAAAGGTAGAATCTTGCAATTGGAAAGTGAGGCTCAGAAATCAAATGAACTGATAAGCAAATTGAACACCAGAAATGACAAGATTGAAAAGGAAAACCAGTCCCTAAAGGCTAGAATCGAGCAATTAGAAGCTAATGTTTTTTTTTTTTTTTTTTTTTTTTTAAAACAAAGTCAAAAGACTGAAAAAATAGAAGGAAATATGAAATATCTCAATGAGAGAGTGACAGACCAAGAAAACCGGTCTAGAAGAGACAATTTGAGAATAATTGGTCTTCCAGAAAAACCAGAAATTAATAGAAACCTGGACTCCGTACTAAAAGAAATTATTCAGCAAAATTGCCCTGAAGTCCTACAACAAGAGGGCAATATAGATATCGAAAGGATCCATAGAACACCCACCATATTCGACCCAGAGAAGAAATCGGTTAGAAATATTATTGCCAAATTCAAAAGCTTTCAAGCAAAAGAAAAAATCTTACAAGAAGCCAGAAAGAGACAATTCAAATATCAAGGAGCACCAATCAGGATCACACAGGATCTGGCAGCCTCCACACTAAAAGACCGTAAGGCTTGGAATACAATATTCAGAAAGGCAAGAGAGCTGGGCTTGCAACCACGGATCAACTACCCATCAAAATTGACTATATATTTCCAGGGGAAAGTATGGGCATTCAACAAAATTGAAGAATTCCAGGTATTTGCACAGAAAAGACCAGGGCTGAATGGAAAGTTTGATATCCAACCACAAAAATCGAGAGAAACCTGAAAAGGTAAATAAGTTACAGAGGGAAAAGAAAGAAAACTTGTAATTTTTAAATTTGCCTTTTTAAGGGCCTCAGTGAGATCTAATTATCTGTATTCCTATGTAGAGAAATGTTATGT